>NW_021319178.1:14498813-14502344 GCF_001605985.2 Dendrobium catenatum | reverse complement strand
CCCAATGAAAAAGCTGGTGGTTCGGCCCTTTCAAACTGCAAAACTTCTGACTTCAATAATATGATTTTCAATATTGCTGTTCATGATTTATCTTCTGTAGGACATTACTTTACTTGGTACAATCAAAGGGCTAAAAATCCTATCCACATCAAGCTTGATAGGATGCTTGTTAATGATAAATGGCTTGACACTTACCAGAATTCATTTTACCTCGTGGATAGCCCTTAGATATCGGACCACTCTCCCATTATTCTGCAATATGATCAATCTCTTCATCAAAGACATAGGTTCCTTTTCAAAAACTACTGGTTATCTAAACCAGAGTTCTGGGATTCACTCATTCAGGTTTTTTCCAAAAAATTCCACAGCAGCCCTACTCATGCTTTCCTTCAAAAGTTGAAAACTCTCAAGACTAACATCAAAGCCATGAGCTGGGTATCTTCCAATCATCTCCTGAAGGAAATTGATGATCTTAATAGAAGTCAATCTTTTTTGTTGAGCCAAATTCAAGACTCTCCTCAAGATCTTCATCTCAACTCGGCCCTTATATCGGTTAACCACCTTCTTGCCGAGAAAAACTCTGATTGGTCGGGTTGGATTATAAAAAGAGCCAAAGCTAAGTGGTTGTCTAACGGGGAGGATGATTTGAAGTTCCTCTACTCTCGGATCAATATTAGACACAACTCCAATTTGATTAAATGCATTACCACAAAGGATGGGGAGTTCACTGATCCTAATGATATCAAAAATGCTATTGTCAATCATTTTATGAAGCTTTATAACACTGATCTGCCTTCTACCTCTACCACCTGGAATGCCCCCATTCACCACAAAGTCCCGGCCAACCTTATTCCTCTTTTAACCTCCCCCATCTCTGTGGATGAAATTAAAATTGTGGTTTTTTCCTCCCCTAACAGCTCAGCCCTTGGGCCTGATGGCTACACCTTTGAGTTTTATAAGTCAACTTGGAACACTATTGGCACTCAACTGTGCGAGGCTGTTTTGGCTTTTTTCTCTACTGGGACTATGCCCAAGCATGCTAAAGCTACTGCCATTGCTCTTATCCCAAAAAGGCCTCATGCTCAAGACATTGCCGACTATAGACCCATCTCTCTTTGCAATACCTTCTACAAAATCATTGCCAAGATTTTAGCCAATAGATTGAGAGAGGTCATGCCCTTCATTATTCATCCTAGTCAGGCTGGCTTTATTAAAGATAGAGTTATCTCTGATAACATCTTGCTTGCTGCTGAGCTGCTCAAAGATTTCAATACCTCCCATAGAGATCACTACTTCTGTGCTAAATTTGACATCCACAAAGCTTTCGATACTGTCTCTAAGAGCTTTTTGCTTAATCGTATGATTGAGAAAGGATTCCCTGATATTTTTGTCTCTTGGATCAGAGCATGCATTTCTGAAGTTCAATTCTCTATTTTGATCAATGGGGCCCTAGAGGGTTATTTCCAATCCTCTTCTGGCCTCAGGCAAGGATGCCCCCTTTCTCCTTACCTCTTCTGTATCATCATGGACAGTCTTTCATCTTTCTTTGAAGATGCCAGCTTGAACAATTTCTTTCAGGGTATGA
Organism: Dendrobium catenatum; assembly: GCF_001605985.2. NCBI lineage: Eukaryota > Viridiplantae > Streptophyta > Magnoliopsida > Asparagales > Orchidaceae > Dendrobium > Dendrobium catenatum. The sequence continues at coordinate 14,500,759 of NW_021319178.1, read as the reverse complement.
AGGCTGGGGACAATTCTATCACCCATCTACTCTATGCTGATGATTTGTTGGTTTTTGCTAAAGCAAATTTAGACAATGCCAATGCTCTTAACAATATTCTCAACAATTTTGCTGGCATTTCTGGGCTGCAGATTAATAGCAACAAGAGCAGTATTCTTATTTCTAACAATACTGATGTTGAGGAGGCTGTATGTAACATTCTGAATATCCCTATTGCCAATTCCCCTATTAAATACCTGGGTATTCCCATCTTTATGAAGAGATTGAAAATCGGTGACTATCAACCTCTTTTAGATAAAATTTCTGGCTGTTTGGAGGGCTGGAAGGCCAGATCCCTCTCCATTGCTGGTAGGCTGCAATACCTCAAATTCACAATCACCAACGTTCTAGCTTACTGGGTCCGTGGGACGGTTATCCCAAAAACCTGTGAAAAGATCATTAAAAGCTTATGTTTTAGGTTTCTTTTCTATGGGGACATTAACAAAAAAGGCTTACACATGGTCTCGTGGAATAACACCTGCAAACCTTACATTTATGGTGGCCTTGGTTTACACTCTATAAGTTCCATTTTCTTTGGCTTTGGCTGTAAAGTTATTTGGAGGTTTTACAATTCCAAAAGTCTTTTAAATAGCTGGTGGAAAGCAAAATATGGATCTTTTTGGAATTTTGGCTGTTCTAAATGCTCTATCTACTGGAAAGCTCTTTGTGACGTTGCCAAATGTTTACAACACTCTCTCAACTTTAAAATTATCAATTCTAGTAGGCTTTCCTTCTTTTGGGACCCCTGGTGTTTTGGGCTATTTGTTGCTGAAAGAATTAAACAGGGTAATTTTGCTTTCCCTATCCCTATTACCAATGCGGGCGTTAGCAGTTTTATTATCTCTAATTGCTGGAACTTACCTTCTAATCTGCCAGCTCCTTTAACTGCTATTATAAATTCTGTCCCTATCCACAACTCTGATGTTGAGTGTTGCTGGACTAAAACTGGAAAGCCTTCCTTCCGCAATTTTGTTAAAATGTTTTATGATGACTGTGAGGTGGTTCCTTGGCATAAATATGTTTGGCACAAACATTTTTCTTTGCGGTATTCCATTTTTTCCTGGTTTGCCTTTATGAATGGGCTAAAAACTGCGGATGCTTTAGCTATTAGGGGTATACCTGCTACTCTTATTTGTGTCTTCTGTAAGGCGGAGAATGAAACTAAAAATCATCTGTTCTTTGAATGTGACTTCACATTCAACATTCTGAAGCATTGTTTGCCCAGAATGATTACTATGCTGCTCCGTCCCAACCTCTGGCAAGTTTATACTGATCTGGAAGCATCGGAATCTGACTTCAATAGGAAAAACTTTGGGTTCCTATTAATATCTGCTATTGTTTACTATACCTAGAGAGCCCGTAATGACAGAATTTTTGGGAACAACATTGAATGCCTCACTACCATCACGTCCAAAATTAAAAAGGCTGTTTATCTTAAGACCTTCAAGAAAAAATGCTTTCAATCAAGTCAGTTATGGTTCACTTGATCTATGCCTTTTTGCTGAGAAAGGTTTTCTGGCGTCCATGGACGGTCTCTTTTGGCAACCATGGGCTGGTGGTGTTTTTTGAAGGACAATGATGATCGCAATCTATGCCCTCTCCCCTTGGACGGTCTCGGCTCTCTCCTTCTTCGGCAACCAGGGGAGTATTTTTGTTAGCCTCGTTGATCTAAATGCTGATTGCTTACTGAGTCCTTTTTATATTTGCTTCTTTCATTTTGCTTACTGTTATTATTTTCTTTTGTTCAGCAGCTTAAGCTGACAGTTTTTGGTTGTTGCAACAATTTTTTGTTTGCAACTGTTCTTTACTTTGTAATTCTGTTTTTTCCTTTACATCAATGATATGGGCTTAGGCCCCAAAATTTCCCACAATAAGAGGCAACAATAATCTATTTTGGGACAAGCTTT
>NW_021319178.1:14495137-14498713 GCF_001605985.2 Dendrobium catenatum | reverse complement strand
GGTGGATCAAGATTTCTCGTATGTGATACATATTAACTCATTAATGAAAAGTAATAAATAATATATATAGAATGGATTTGTTATATAATAATCCATATTCTTATCATTAATTTAATCACAATACTCAAATACATCGCATATATAATGTGCAAATTCAAGGCCTCTTAGGTTCGTTTGCAACATTTTTTTTATGCTCTCTTAAAGGGAGCTTTTAATATAAAAAATATAAATTTTTATGCTACAAAACTGATTTTAAAAACAGTAAGAAGCCATCCAAATGAACCCACAAGCCTAAGCTCTCATTAGCAACTCTGAAATAAACTACATAGGTCAAATCTTAAATAAAATGCGCAAAATCTTTAAATTAAAGTAGCATTTTTGAAGGAATTAGAGAGGATTGGCTCAATATATTATAATATATCCATTAATCCAAAGCCCAATATTGAATTTTTTATTACTTTAAAAACTATAATTCAAGTCATATATTTGATATTTATATAAACATTCTTTATGTAAATAGTATTGTATATAGTAAGAAAATACTTTATTAAAATTTTTAATTGTTAAATAGAAAAAAATAAAATCAAGCAAGACCCAATGATGAGGAGGTTGAATGATTTTTTATCAAACGGTGTGGAGTTCAAGTCATTATAGAGTGTCAAAAGGAGAGTACAATCGAAGAAAAGCATAGTAAAAAATTTACAATATGAAAATTTTATTGTTGATTGGATTTGTATTATATTATGCATAATATAATTAAATTATTAAACATTTATAATTATTTTTCTTTTATGCTTGGGTTTGTAATGACTATATGTTAATCTTATTTGTTTAATATTTACGTATTGGAGAGAAAAAATACTCGTTGTAGAATGCTGAAGTGTTGTTGATCAAGTGTTTCTTATGACTTACAAGAAGATGAAGCTATACTAAGTTTTCAGAGTCTCATCACTTATTCTGTGAATAACAAAGAGCTAGATATAAAATAAGATTTATTTTAATTTCAGAGATCTCTCAGAGGAAAAATTTAAAGTGAATTAGGCATGCACAAGAATACTTTAATTTTTTTTTTAAGATATAAACAAAAGAGTTAGCTGTCCAATTTCTCTCTCATGATAGTCTAATCAACACACCATTGATCGTCCCTCTATTCATTTCTCTCATTCACGTTGTGCTAGATGCCTTCGCTACGATGCTGTCTATTGGCTTGCACGATGGATTGATTTACCTGAGTGCTTGCACATCACATCACACCGATCTTGTGAAGCTTACTTGGCCTGCACACCACTACGTTTGCCACTTGCATGCTGTCACATTCGTATTTGCCTACCTCAAAGAAAAGATGATTCTGCGCCTCTCTTTCTCAATGATTATGATGATCAAGATAAGAAAGTGATGAGGCCAACATTGTGAAGGACGGATCTACTACTTCCAATTCAACTAGTTTGGTTATTAGTTCTTAATCAACAAGGAAGAAAAAAAAGGAGGCCCACCAAAAGAAGGCACATCATTTACCCTTTTGCAAATAGAACCTTCAAATGAGGCACAATGTACAGTTATTTTATGATATGGTTTGGGTCATAACTTCATTTTGACAATAGAAATCGATTTATATCTCTTTTATGATATGTTTGGGATGGCTTTCAGATTAGATTATGGATTAATGAGTTTGCCACAAATATTTAGGGTTGATATAGATTTCTTTTTCTTTTAAAAATAGAGTTGGAGATTTTATATGGAAAATAATAAAATATTAGAATAGATTATGGCATATTGCAAACTCATTTGGAATAAACACATTAATTAAGCTTTTCAGATTAGTCGCGAATAAGGGCAGGCTATAGTGGAGCCCATCAACACGACAACAACTCACCTCAGCCAAACAAATGCCACTAAAACTAGCCCCAACCAAAAATTAAGGTTTAGGTTGACCCATTAAACAACGGAGTTCGGATTCGGGTCATGCATTCTGGCCTATTTATTAAATAGTTTAGGTTCGAATTGACCCCTAACCCGTATTTGACTAAAAATACTCGTTTAATATTTTTCATAAATTAATTTTCATTTAGTTGCCGCAAAGGTTGTCGGACAGAAAAGATTGGTTTTGGCGCTCTGACATTTTCTTAAGAAAATGAATTTAAATATGAAAGAAAGCTGATTGAGGTTTGAAAGTGATGAGCTTAATTGATCCTTCTATCATATATGTCGAAATATTTTTAAAAAGTGCCAGCTTCATCTCTAATTTATACATCAAAGGTTTTGATGATATTTGATTAAAATATAAAAAACTGGAGTATTCTTACAAATAAATAAATTAAATAGAAAAATATATCATTTTGGTCTTTTTTTTTTCTCAATGCATCATAATCTTACAAATCAATAAAATAATTATTTATTATTTCTAAAGAATTCTGTGCTTATATGATAACTTTAAAACTAAAACTCAAGTAAATAATAAATACACACTCTAATATAGATGGATAAAATTGAAAAAAAGATAGTTAAATAAAAAATAATTGATTTATATACTTGAATATTTAAAAATTATATTTAAAGATATGTAGTTTTTAGATAATGCTAGTAAGAGTACATCACCATCACATAAAAAAATACTAATAAGATTTTTACAATAATAAAAAATAGCATTATAAAAAAAATGATTGTCTGTGTAGATTCTCATTGATAAGAGGAGAAAAGTGACAATGCCAATGCTAAGAGGGAAGGGATCTGCTACTCCGAATAAAGAGAAATTATTATGTGTGAACATTGAATAGTTCGAGATAAATCATAACACGTCATGTCACTATACCAAACAAAAAAAATGATATGGCGCATTATGATTGATCTCTCGGAACGGCCAAATTATTTTTTCTGAGTAATGCCAAAGTTGATACGTTATTTTCCGTTTTTAGATGACAACGCACAAAAATTGTGGGCCACCAAAAAGAGGAATGTCACAGATTTAATTTAAGCGTTGCATAAGTCACGTGTAGATTTAAATATTAGCTAATTTGATCTTTTAAATGGAGTTTTATTTAGTCCTTTAAAAAAATTATTTTGACAATATTTAGTTAGAATAAAAAAAACTCAATATCGAATGAATCATGTGAATTATTTTGATCATAAATTATTTATCGAGCATTTGACTGCATTAATGACCTCTAAATTTGATGATTTTGAATTCATCTTGTCGGGACACTCTTGAAGTATCTATATATGCTTCAAGAGCTTGAGTTGATATCGAATTACTCTCAGTGCTGTTGGGTTCCTCTTGTCAAGACGTCGAGTTTGATCTCAAAAATTATGTTGAACATGGGAGCAGAAATTATGACAAGTAAACCCTAACGCAGCTCTAATAATTTTTTTTCCAATATTTTTACATGATAATGAACTGAAATGTTAATGAAATGCACAGAAAAATGGTGATCAGTTATGCCCACAAATAATTTCTAGATTTCTTATAAGCCATTATCCAAGTTTTTTGTCTCTATGTGTTTGTGTGTGTGTGAGAGAGAGAGAGAGAGAGAATTCAAATCTCTCTCTATCTCTTCTTCATTGCTCTCTACAGCTTTGTAC
>NW_021319178.1:14489357-14495037 GCF_001605985.2 Dendrobium catenatum | reverse complement strand
AATCACAAATTTCAACACTTGATATTTTTTTATACAACAACAACAACATCAAACATTCATCCCAATATGTGTGGTTGGTTACATGAATCTTTTTTCTCTATTGTGTTATATTAAAAGTTAAATTCTCATTTAAATCTAATAAAGAAAGATCATTACTAATATTTTCTAATCAGATATTTTTTAAGTTTACATCTAGCTTTCTCAACATAAGTCAAATCTAATACATCTACTTTCTTAACCGAGTCATTAGAAGGTCGTCGTTTTATGTGACCAAACGGTTTAAGGAGACTCTCTAATCTTATCTTCCACTAGAGCTACTCCAAACTTTTCATGTATATGCTCATTTCGTATCTTGTCTCTACGAGTAAAGCAATTCATCCACCTGAGCATCCTCATTTTTGTAACACTTAATATTATGCTTCTCTTTTAATAGCTAACATTTTGCACCATAAAGCATTGCAGGTCTAACCACAATCTTATATAATTTTTTTTTTTAAGTTGAGGGCAGCTTTTCTATCACACAACAAGCCCAATGTATTCCTCCATTTTAACCATCCAACTTGAATTCTACTAATAATATCCTCATCTATTTCATCATCACTCTGAACAATAGACTCAATATATCTAAAACATTACTCTTATTAATGACTTGATCACCCAAAATCACAATCCCCTCACAAGAATTATTATTACTAAAATTTTACTCTATATATTTAGTTTTAAATCTACTGAAATGAAAGCTTTTAGACTCTAAAGTTAACCTCCATAATTTAAGTTTATCTTAAACTCCCTCTCTAGTCTTATTAACAAGAAGAAATCATCAGCAAAAAGCATACACTAGGGTACAACCTCTTACAAATGTCATATGCTCTCTCTAGTCTTATCAATCTCTTCCTTTTCTAGAACTCTCCATATCACTTCTCTTGAAACTTTATCATATGCTTTCTTTAAATCAATAAATATCATACGTAGATCTTTCTTATTCTCTTTATACTTCTCCATCAAATCTCTCAATAAATGTATAGCTTGCATAGTTGACCTACCCCGACATGAATCCAAATTGATATTAAGAAACATTAGTATCACGCTGCAACCTATGCTCAATAACTCTCTCCCATAGTTTTAAAGTATGACACATTAACTTAATTCCTCTATAATTCGCACAATCTTGTGCATCACCTTTATTTAAAAAATAAGAATCAACACACTCATTCTCCATTCATCGGACATCTTTTTAGTTTTCAAAATAATATTAAAAGTTTAGTAAGCCAAAAAATGCTTTCATCTCCTAAACAATTACACCCATGTATTGGAATATCATCAGGTCCAATAACTTTTTCAAGCTTCATTTTCTTTAAAGCTGTTCTAACTTCAATTTTACTAACAAGTTATCTTTATTTTCATTTAGGATGCTAAGGCCACTAAGTGAATCGCATTCTCATAATATTCATTGAAGAGTTTATAAAAATATATCATCCACCTTTGTTAAATATTCCCTTCTAATAAAAATTTTTTTTTGATCTTCAGCCTTTATACACTTTACTTGAACTAAATCAGTACTACTCTTATCTCTATATTTGGCTAACTTATACAAATATCATTCGCTCTTCTTAGTATCTAATATATTATATAAATTATTAAAAATTAAAATATTTGCATCGCATATTGATTTCTTAGACTCTTTACGGACCTTTTTATATCTTTCCCAATTATTTACATCTAAATTAATTTTTTATAAAAAAATCTTCTTATTTTTTATCTTTTTTTTTTTTTTGCACATTTTAATTCCCACAAACTATTTTAATTATTATGAGTTTTTCCCTTTGATACTCCAAATACATCTTTTACAACATTTTTAATATCACGAACTATTTTTTCTCACATAACACTAGCTTCCTTATGCACAGAAAAAAATCTTAAGATCTAGTATCTTACTCTCAAAAATATTTTCATTAATATTCTTTAAATGCCCACATATAATCCTAAAATAACATTTTACTTTATGTTTATATTCTACCACTTCATCTTAAAATTCAAAACTAATAAGCGATGTTAGGTACATAAACTTTCACTTGAAATAACTTACAATCTTTGAAATATAAAAGATACATTTCTCTTACAATAAAATAATTATATCCATTCTTATAAGTGATGAGATGCTCATATATTTTCATAAATAAGATATTAAAAAATTACAAAATCATAAGCTAAAGAAAAATCTAATATGATCTTATCACCTTTATTAGTTGGTCCAAATTCATAGTCATCATGAATGCTTTTAAAATCATTTACTTTTCTACCAACATGTTCATTTAAATCTCCTCTAATCAAAAAAATTTCTTCAAGATGAATCTTTTATATTAATTCTTTCAAGTCATTTAAAATTTTAATTTTGAACTTCTATCCAATCTTACTTGAGAAACATAAACACTTATAATATTAACAATCTTAGCATCAACAACAATATTTAAAGCAATAATTTTATCTCTAATTCTATTCATTTTTATAATATTATCCTTTAAACATTTATTTATAATCACACCTAAATCATTTCTAGTACGACTCTTACCAGAATACCATTATTTAAATCCTAAATTATTGATACGACATCGCAAAATTATCTTGATCGGGCACGAATCTCGAGGCAAAAGCTAGTTGGAAACTTCAAAAATTAATTTCGGGAGCATATGAACTCCGATTTCAGCGAGCTTACAGTCAAACTGAGCGTCTCGGAAATACGAACCCAACGACACCAAGATCAACCCAATCCGAGCCCAAATGAGTCCGAATCAAGGGTCCAAAGCTCTATTGGAAGGTTCAAACCGCAATTTGAGTTACCAAATGGTCTCCAATTTTGACGAGCTTATACTCGAATCGAATGGCTCGACGAGACGAATCCAACGAGCCCAAGATCATCAAATTCCGACATCATTAAGGCCTTCAAATGTTCAACAAACGATGCATGATCAAAGGATTCGATATCGGCCGTCCATTCAAACCACTCCCAATTCGCCCTTGATCTCACGCCTATTTACGGGCTATGCCACTCCAGAAAAATTATAAATAGAGCCCTCATTCTACACTAAAGGGACTCAAGTGAAGAGAGAGAAGAAGAAGAGGAGAAAGGGGAAGAGGAGATTCCTCACCTCCTCGACCACCGCCGGAGCTCTTCTTTTTCCTGCCGCTTGAAGACGCCGGAACTCTGCCGGATTTTCAGGAAACGCAAGGAATTTGCAGAATTTTGTAAACTTTGGATTCGTTCAAACTGGGCTAGGCCCCGTGGTTTTTCCCCCTTTTACAGGGGTTTTCCACGTAAAAATCTTGGTGTCTCATAAATGCTAGATCATCTCTCCTTATCTGATTGTGTGCCGGATTTTCGTACAATGCTAAGACGTTAAATATGATATTTCTCTACCGCCGCGAATACTCCTGGACGCAACAGTTTGGCGCCGTCTGTGGGAACGTGGTTCCCGACTGGGGGGCAACTTTTGCTCCAATCTCAAAAGTTCACACATAGCATCAATATCATAAGATGTAGATGCGGACTGGGGGGCAACTTTGTCTCAAACCATGGTCAAATAGATCCTCCAATACCTTCAACATCAAGTTGATATTTCAGGAATATCCGAGCAAATGTAAGGATACTTCAAATCAATTGCAAGCTTTATATAGTCCCTTGTTGGACTTCTACTCCTTGGGCAAGGTCTTAACCTCGACCTCAAAAAGGCAGTAACGGTCTAAAGATAGACCTTCTTCACTTTCGATTCGGGATATACGCGGCGTTCGCCCCCTCCCAATCAAAGCAAAATCAATCCCAGGGGGATTCGATTCGACCTCTTCCACACAGGTTAACGTCGTCGAGCAAAGGCTCCGACATACAACCTCGGAAAGGTTTCACATCCTTGGTGGATTCTTTCGACCTCTTCCACACAGGTTAATTTCATCGAACAAATATTCTAACATATAACCTCGGATAGGTCTCACATCCTCGGTGGATTCTCTCGACCTCTTCCACACAGGTTAACGTCGTCGAGCAATGGCTCTGATATACAACCTCGGATAGGTCTCACATCCTTGGTGGATTCTCCCGACCTCTTCCACACAGGTTAATATTGTCGAACAAATGTTCCGACATACAACCTCGGAAAGGTCCCACATCCTCGGTGGATTCTCTCGACCTCTTCCACACAGGTTAACGTCGTCGAGCAATGGCTCCGATATAAAACCTCGGATAGGTCTCACATCTTTGGTGGATTCTCCCGACCTCTTCCACACATGTTAATGTTATCGAACAAATGTTCCGACATACAACCTCGAAAAGGTCCTACATCCTTGGTGGATTCTCCCGACCTCTTCCACACAGGTTAACATCATCGAGTAGGGATCTGACATACAACCTCGGAAAGGTCTCACATCTTTGGTGGATCCAATATTGGTTAACATCATCGAGCAAAGGCTCTGATAAACAACCTCGGATAGATTATACATCCTTGGTTAACGTCACTAGAATGTCGTCAATCGAATTCCATCGAACTTCTGCACAAAGTTAAATTTTTACTTGATGTTGAATTTTCTCCTGTCGCTGAATTTTTGCCTTGCAGGACTTTCAACGGACTAATATCCGACGTCGGACTTCTTGCTCTCGTCGGACTTCTGCTCGTCAGCGGAATTCTACTCGTCGTCGGACTTCAACCCATCGACGAACTTTCATCGGTCTTCTGCCCAAGGCCGTACTTCTACTCGACGTCGGACTTCTCCTTCTCATCAGATTTTTGCTCGTTAGCGAACTTCTACCCGACGTCGGACTTCTGCTCGTCAGCAGACTCCTACTCGTCGTCGGACTTCTAATCGTCGAGAAATTTTCGTCGGACTTCTGCCCAAGGCCGTACTTCTACCCGACGTCGGACTTCTCCTTGTCGTAGGATTTCTGCTCGTTAACGGACTTCTACCCGACGTCGGACTTCTGCTCGTCAGCGGACTTCTACTCGTTGTCGGATTTCAGCCCGTCGATGAACTCTCATCGGTCTTCTGCCCAAGGCCGTACTTCTACCCGATGTCGGACTTCTCCTTGTCGTCGGATTTCTGCTCGTCAGCGGACTTCTACCCGACGTCCGACTTATGCTCGTCAGCGGACTTCTACTCATCGTCAGACTTATGCCCGTCGACTAACTTTCAACGATCTTCTTCCCAAGGCCGTACTTCTACCCGACGTCGGATTTCTGCTCGTTAACGGACTTCTACCCGACGTCGGACTTCTACTCGTCGTCAGACTTATGTCCGTCGATGAACTTTCATCGGTCTTCTGCCCAAGGCCGTACTTCTACCCGACATTGAACTTCTCCTTGTCGTCGAACTTCTGCTCGTCAACAGACTACTACTCGTCATCGGCTTCTTGCTCGACTGCTACTTGCATCGCACCCTCGAACTCTCTCCTTTAGCTCCAAACTCGATCGTTGACTGCTAATGGGCTTCAACTCGATCGTCCATCGACAGCAAATCTCCGCTCAAATGGCAAAGAAATCTCGTAGGCTTCTGCACGCGATGAGGGGCGCTAATTCGAGTAGAAAAAAATTCCAACTCGCAAATAACGGAAGCCTCAACCGCCAGAAAGCCGTGGGGGAAGAAAGAGAAATTCCGTAACTCCTGCGCGATAGGAGGGACGCTAATTCGAGCAGGGGAA
>NW_021319178.1:14463633-14489257 GCF_001605985.2 Dendrobium catenatum | reverse complement strand
AGAGGTATTGATCTCTCCCCAACACAGTAGAAGGTGGTGAGGGAATGGAGTCGACGATGGTGTAGCGGGTGGCGAGGCCGGAGATCGAGGGTGATGGTATTCGATGGTGAGGCGGCAAGGACGTCGGTGTAGTAATGGAGGAGGCGGCGGCGGCGGTGGTTGCGGTGGAAAGGGATGAGACAGCTTTTGAGAGGTTGGGATTTGGGGCTTTATGAGGAGGGTGCTTTGGCAGCTGGAGATAGAAGCTTGATCGAAAAGATAGGAAATTAAGAGGAGCGAAGTTAAAATAATAAGGTGGGCAGTCGCCTCCACCATTGCCGGAGTACTTAGTGATTTCCCATTTTTTTAAGCAACCCCAATGACAGGAATTCTTCAAATTTACGGGCAATGCCACTGAATAATTTCATGTATATCTGAATGAGGGAGAACAACATTGGCCCCATAGAAATTGTCTGGTCCTAACAACTATTTCAGTCTTAAAAGTTCACAAAGCTTTCAACTTAATGATTTTGATTGTTGTTATTTTTTTTTTTCTTGTAGGGACATAAATGAGGCCCAAGTATTGATAAGAGTGTTAAAATGGGTCAATAGGTTAGGTTTAGGTTGGACTCGAAGTTGACTTGGCTCAAATCCAACAATACGAACCAAACTTGGCTAATAAACGGGTCAAAAAATGGTCATAAACTCTACTCACTAGCAACCCGAACCCGACCCAATAACCCATTTAGTTTAAAAAAATATTTCTATTAATGTTTTAACCATATATCTAGGTTAATAGATAAAAATGATGAGATTATACCAACTACTAAAAGAATTTACGAAAAAAAAATATTAAGCGAGTATCTTTTAGTCAAAAACGGGTGAGTGGGTCAACCCGAACTCAACATGTTTAATAAATAGATCATAATGCATGACACGAACCCGGCCCCATTTATTAAATGAGTCAACATAAACCCTAATTTTTTGGGTTGGGTCTGAATTCAGTTGTGAGTCGGGTCATTTATTGACACCCTACATTTTCAAAGACCTTGTAAACATAATTAGATTATTTCATTTTACAAGATTCAAAGATTTTGGTCTGATAGGTGAGTTGTTGTCGTGCCAATGGGTCCCACTATAGCTCCGCCCTTCAACTCACTCATCACGAATAAACTTAATTTTTGTTTATTCCCAAATGAGTTTGCAATTGTATGATAATCTTCTAATATTTTATTATCTTCCTATAACATCTCAACTCTTTTTTTTTTTTTTTTAATCTATATTCACCAATAAATATTTTTGGCAAACTCATTAATCCATAATCTAATCTCAAAGCCATCCTAAGCATAACATAAAAGAGTGATAAATCGACTAATATTATTAAAATAAAGTTATGAACAAAAGCTTATCATAAAATAACTGCACATTGTGCCTCATTTGATGCTTATATTTGTAAAAGGGTAAATGATGTGCCTTCTTTTGGTGGGCCTCCATTTTTTTCTTCCTTTTGATGTAAGAACTAATAATGCTATCACAAACTTAGTTGAATTTGGAGTAGTAGATCTCATCCTTCATAACGTTGGCCTCATCTCTTTCTTTTCTTGATCCTTATAATCATTGAGCAAGAGAGTTGGAACTACTTTTTCTTTTGACGGTAGGCAAATATGAATGTGGTGGCATGTAAGTAGCAAACGTCGCCAGTAGGCTTCACAGGTAGTGTTAATTTTACCCACCTCGGATCTGGGTCAACTAGCACGACCTGATTTTACACAGCCTCACATAGTTTGAGTCCGTCGCCAAAGAGCTCCATTGTGTCGAATCAAGCGATACTTGAGTCCATCGCCGAAGAGCAACAGGTGCACATAATTGACTTTGATATCGTGGAAGGCGTACAATGAGTGACCAAAAAGATTCAAGGTTGAGGGAGCTTTTAGTTCTTAGTTTTTTCCTCTTGAGAGATCTTGGCCTCTAAAAATTAAAATAAATGTTATTTTATATCTCTTTTTATCCAAGAATAATTGATGAGACTCTCAAAACTTAGTATATCTTTCATCTTCTTATAAGTCTATAGAATGTATTGATCAACAACAATTCTGACTTTCTACAATTGTAAAAGAAAAATAATTATAAATGTTTAATAATTTAATTATATTATCTAATAATTTTATTGAGAAATAATATATGATGCATGCCAAAAAACCCCAACATAATTTTTTTTTTTTTCAAATGCGAGAGGGAACACTATTGTGGGCATTCACACGTGTGAGATCTTGTTGCATATTTTCATAGGAATTGTCATTTTCTTACAACTATAACCCTCAACAGGTAAATTTGAAATAATAGCCAAAAATCATCAAGACGATGATATGAGAAGACTCTTAGGCTTCGTTTGGGATAATTTTCTTGCTGTTTTCTACAACAGCTTTTTAACACGAAAAATTCTCAAAAGCATCGAAAAAATAAAAGAAAAATTCTCAAAAGCATCGAAAAAATAAAAATAAAAAACTGAAGCCTTACTGTGATGACAACAAAATAAGAGAACTTACTGTTAGCAGCTAGAAATGATAGCTGAAAAAAAGCATACAAAGCAGAAGAAGTGGATGCCTCTCTGCTTACTCAAATAGTATCTTTGACAAGCAAAACTTGCAGACTGAATTGAAAATATTGTCAAGTAGGCTTAGTTGATGTTAGATCATTGCACCTTAGTAAATGGTCCCAAAACAGCTTCACTAACTCTTGAACCATCACCTCCAGCAAGCCAGTTTCCATATCTCCTTCCTACAGAAAATTAACACAAAGGTTGGAATGAAGAATTGAAAGATTAGGAAGCCAGCAAGAGAGATGGAATGTAGCAATTCTGCAAATTTGTAGAACAATAGACTGATTGCTTCATATGCTCCACAGAATGAGAATTTTTCATCACCAAGACATAATGAATCAAGTATGCTCAATGTTGAATTTCAAGTCTATTTAATAAGTTTTAAGCTTCGTTTGTGATAGTTTTTTTACTATTTTATACCGCAACTTTCTTGCACAAAAATTTCTGGAAAGTAGCGAAAAGTCTGTGGCCAAAAACTATCCCAAACAAAATCTTAGTTTCAGAATAAGTAGATGCCTATGAAGAAAATGATGGCAATTAAGGGAGGTTAACACAACTTCTTCATTACAGAGATCACCAAAAGAAACTAAGGGGAAGGGAACAGAATTACATGTACAAAAAACTCACCATCAAGTACTTAGTTATTTCAGTCATTTTCAAAGTTACTTCAGTAGAAACCTCTCCAGTTGAGTTAGTAAAATCGAATCGATCAGCACGCAATAGCAAAAGCCTTATCGAATCGCTTTTTAGATCAACACGTTTGCAATGCCAGGCTCCTATAACACTGAACCGCTCAGCAGCAGATTGTTTACCAAGAGGCCATCTGAGCCCTCCTTTCACATCTGGATCTATTACAGCAGAACTTACTAGCTCGTTCATGGCATCATTTTCTTCATTCTGAAAGAAATTTAATAATAAAACGCACTACTTTTGCCAGAGATATTCACTTCAAAGTAACACAATATAACAAATGTCTCACATCAATGGTTTTCATTTTCCTTTTAGTGACCAGCAGTAGTCGAAGGTCTAGCTCCTTATTGAGGCAAGATATATCTGCCACTAGATGCCGCACTAGATTATATTCGATCTACAATATAAAAAGAAAAAAAAGTTTAGGGTAAGAAAACATAGCCACAACGCACATGCCAATAGTAGTTTAGTAATCATCAAATGTAACTTAAATTCTTTTAAGCTTATAATTGATAGTGGAGGTTATATGAATGTTGCATTTTAGGTTTCGTTTGGGACGGCTTTCTTACTGTTTCTTAAAGCAGCTTTCTAGCACAAAAATTTTAATTTTTAAACTAAAAAACTGCTTTAAGAAGCAGAAAGAAAACCGTCTCAAATGAAGGTTTAGTCTAATATAGATTGCATGAATTTAAAATCTGAGCCAAATCCACATTCATATAAAGCGACTTGTGAAGACAAAATGATTACTTTTGTATCTCGTAGATACAATAGATATGGAACTTCCATAACATAATCAGTTCCTAATGACACTTTTCATATCTTAAATAGTCCTAATAAAATTTTTATAATGAACCAAACAAATTGCCTTCAGCAAATTATGAATACTTTGATAGTACTATTGTCAAATTATAATAAAAGAAAAGAGAAAATGACTGAATTGATTCCTTAACTTTTTTTTGAAGGATCAAAACAATCCCTGATTATATAAAAGTATAAATTTGGTCACTTAATTCTTTAAATAAGTATCAAATTAGTCATTCCATAAGATTATTTAGGTCCTTATTTAAAGAGTCCAGAGACGAAAATGAGGCTTCTAAATAGTTGGTGATCATTTTGGCCCGTATCATTAAAGAAATTTTCCAAAATTAAGTTATCAGAACAAAAATTAAGATGCTAGCACCTACAATGGAAAAGGAAACTATGAAATAAAACAAAATCGTAAGAGCATGTTAAACAGATAACAGAGGAAGTGTAACCCAGAAGTCAGGTAAATCAGAGCTGAAGTGTATGATATAACAGAGAACTAATTAATAACAGTATTTATCAACTGGAGAAAATTGTAAATGTCTAATGCTACTAAACAACCAAAGATTTTTTATAAATGGATAACTAAATAATAACATACTGTGAATAAACCCATATTTTTGGTCATCTTAAGAACGAAAGTACCACCACCAAGCCAACATGGCATAAGTAATCCATTAGCGAGCCTACCAACAAACAGTCCCACACGTGCAGGACCCGTAGTTATTTTCTCCCCACTTAAGAGGTCGCGCAGCATGAGAGGGGATTCGAATATGACAACTTTATTAAAAATCAAACAAAGGGAAATTTATTAAACTTAAACTGATTTTATGAACCTCACAACAAAGCACAACACCAACATAAATATTAAACTAAAATCCCACCTACTTTTCACTGGATTTATCTACTTGAGTTTCTGCAGTACACCATATAGTTAAAAAAATAGTCCAATTCCATTGAGATTCTCCAATTTGTAGAAAGTTCAGAATGTATTCATAACTATACCAGCAAAGATACGAATCCAAAGAAATATCTGAAGAAAAACACTAAGAGAAATTCATCACCAAAAAGAAACTAGTCCCATCATGTTCATGATGATGATAATTTACTTTAGACAAGTAACGGTCTTTCAAGACAGGAATATTAGTAACACAACTTATCATACCAAAGCGAAGGACCCAAAACTAAGAACCTCAGACATTTGGGATGTGCTACATAAAAAATGCTATTGTAGATTTGTATCTTATACTTTAAGATAAATATATACAATTAAATAGAGGTTTTAATATCACGAAAGAGTAGCAATATAAATCAATGCCATGGTAAGAAAATTGTACCTTGTATAGTTCTAGTTGTCTGTTCTCCCTGACCATACACTTACATATAATAGTTATATCTGGTCTGCACTTGTCAGAAACCTAGCATAAAAAGTTAAAAGAGTAAAGTTTTCCCGCAAAGCATCGAAGTTAAAATTTCTAGAAAGTCTTAGTCAATCTTACTCAAGTAACAACAAAGGATCAAGCCAGAAAAGATATCTCTACACTGATAGAGAACAAGACAATCAGATGTGCAAATACCTTTATATGGTAATATTCTTTCTCAGAGTGAAATGTAAAACCAATTTTGGGAGCAACTGAAGTTTGGACATTTTCCATATATGCATTTGGAACATTTGTATAGAATATTTTAGGTAGTCTGTTGCTAGAATTAAGCAGTGTGGATGCAGCCTTCCTGATGGAATCAATGCTAAATGAAGAGCGTCTGCAGTGACAAAGAAACCAGTAACTCCCATTAGTTCGATTCAAGTAGTGAAATAAAATACAGTTTGTACAAACTATTATGTCAGCATTGTTAGATGTACACTCTTAGGGCATCTCCAACCGAAAAACTCATTTTTCACTCCAAAATGCAGTAATACACCAATATGCAGTAACTTGTCTCCAACCGTACTCTGTTTTCTAACACAAAAAAAGAATATTCCTAATATATTCTTTCTCATACTTTATTTTTTCACTACAGGAAAATCACCCATTTCCGGCGGTCTTTTCCGGCGGAAATTGAACCTTTTCCGGCGGTTTTGTAGTTTTCCGGCGGTTTATGTACCGCCGGTAAAAATGGCGTAGGAAAATAACTTCCGGCGGCAAATTTATCCGGCGGTCATAAACCGCCGGTCAAATTAAAAAAAAAAATCCCCCTCCCAGGCTGCTGGCGACGCTTAATAATTATTTGTTAAATCATTTAAATATTTTAAAATTTATTCAATTTCTTTAAATTTTTGAAAAGCCGCCGGAAAACGCCAAAAAGCCGCCGGAAAAGTGTCGAAAAGCAGACGGAAAATTTCGTAGTAAAAAACCGCCGGAAAAGTGCTAAAAAGCCGCCGGAAAAGTGGCCGCCGGAAAGCCGCCGGACAAGGCCGCCGGTAATGGGTGATTTTTCTGTAGTGTTTGAATTAAAAAAAAAACATCTAGGCGTCGCACTGTTCACCCGCAATCAAATAGCGGAAGATTTGGCGTTCAGCTGAAGAGACCGAACGATGTCATACGCATGTTTGGCGTTCAACAGGAGATGCCCTAAGCGCTTCGTAGAACTTAATAGCTACTTTCAAGTGCGAGACTTTTTAACAACATGAAGCTTGAATCTTTTTTCAGGTGACTTGATATAATTTATTTAATCTATGATGTGTGAAATTGAAGTATTGCCTAGTGTGATACGTGTTTGATTCTTTTCTACAATATTAATCTTAATGATTACTAAAATTTTATATTCATTCTTTATTGTGTGTTTTCATTGAGCATCTTATCTTAAGTTGCATTAAATCCTAGACTCTAAACCATCTTATATCAAATTAGTATAGGGATTATGGATGTGTAATTATCTCATTTAAATAGAACATAATAGTTGGATCCTTAAGAGAATAAAATTTTGGATTTAAGGAGATTGGCTCATTTAGAAATTAAAATTAATATGTTTAGAATTTAATTTGCATGACTGCTTGATAATTAGATAAATAGTAATATAATAAATAATTTGATAATTAACACATAAATAATTAGTTTTAATTAAGCTAACTTCTAATTATATCACTAATTATCTAATTTAATGACAATTATACAACAAATAACTAATTATCTAATTATATTACTAATCATCTAATTATCTAATTATAATCTTAACTTCAAATTATATTAAACTAATTTAATGATAATTATACAACTGATAACTAGTTATTAATAAATTGTCAATATTAATTAAACTAATGCAATGACAATTAGACTATTAATTATTTAATTAAACTTAATTAGATTACTTATTTATACAATTTTTTATTAGACTAATTAATAATCTAGGGTTCGGCTTCGTCTCTTTTCCTCATCACCATTTCTTCATGGCTGCCTCAGTCGCGTGTTGTATGTACTTCGCACGATGGAAGCTCGCTCGCTGCTTCCTTGTCTACTCAAGGCAAAGGTACACGAATGGAGCAATGAAGAAGAATGGGAGAAAGTTCTTCTTCACCTTATCAGCTTGTCAGATGCCGGCGAAGCCCCATGAGCCGCCACTCAAGGTTTTGCTTGTTCCTCTTTGTAAAGATAAAGATTTTTCTCCCCTTTCGCGCTCTTCTTCAGCTAAATCCGAGTCCTTGGATCCGTAAATCTACCTCTCAATGGGATTTAGATTTAGGCAGATTTACACAAAAATCCCGAATTTACAAAAGCACCGGATTTACAAGCTCTCCTACTTAAATCTCATGAAAAATCCGATACCAGGTTTACTCCTGACTAAATCCAAACTATAAAGCCTAGAAAGAAAACAAGCTGCAATACAGAACACAGAGGGGTATTTACGATTCCCACCACAGTGCAAGATATGCTATATTTTTTCTTGGTTTGTACTAAAGCAATAATCTTATCTTACCCAAGGAAAATGTTCTTTCCAGGTCGAGCAACAAAACTGAGCTTCACCACCTCATCCCCGTCCTGTTTCAACTCGTTTCTAGCGCCTAGCGCAGCAGTGATCAAGTCGGGCACTATCCTCTCTGCTATCGACACCCAAGGCGGTATATCTTGCCCTTCAGCAGCACTCTCCTCCAACTCCCCGCCGCCCACGAGAACCAACGGCTTTTCGCCATTCCTCCGCTCTACGATCTCGCAATCAAAAGGCTCCAGGCGGAACGAGGCAGGAATAGGATCACCGTCAGCGGGGGCGCCGACGGGCCACCATCGGGAGATGGAATCTGCAGCGTAAACGATCTTGCCGGCACCATGGCGGTCCTTCCGGCGGCGGCTAGGGCCTAAGTTTAGGGCTTTTTGGAAGCGGGGACTGAAAGAGGCGGGAATTGGTGAAGGCGTAGGAGTTGATTGATCGGCATCTTTCGAGTGATGCCGCTTGTGAGGAGGAATGTAGGCCATGGCTTGAAACTCTGGTGTAAAGAACTGAATTTTGCCGGTCGGATTCCCTAAGCTTATATCGCCGGATCATGTCGCCGATCACAGGTGACGATTCGTGAAAAGCTGACTTTTTTTGGGAAATGATTCGTCCGAAGTTACTCACTCAGTCGAATCATTTCTTTTACCAGTGAGCACATTCTTGAAAAGGAAAGAGGAGCCTCGTTTTCATTTAGCTTTTTTTTTTTTACTTTTAAAATTAAAAAATAATAATAAGAAAATGATGAAAATAATATATATTTTTCAAAGTATAATATATTTAATTTAATTTTTTTAAATATATTTTTAATTAATTACTTATTTTGTAAATATATTCTAAATAATTTAATAAAATAATGATTGAATCTAATATTGTTATGCATTTGATCATGATGCTTCATATTTGTGATTAATATTTAATTATTAGTTCAATTTGAAAAATAATTTGATCAGTTCATAATTATATATAGAATTAAAATAAATTGGTTCACCAAATATGTAAATAGAATCACAAATTTCAACACTTGATAATTTTTTATACAATAACAACAACATCGAGCCTTCATCCCACTATATGGGGCCAGCTACATGAATCTTTTTTTTTAATCGTGTCATGTTAAAAGTTAAATTATCATTTAAATCTAATAAAGAAAGGTCATTTATAATATTTTCTAACCAAGTCTTTTTTAGGTCTACCTCTACATTTCTTAACATAAGTCAAATCTAATATATCCACTTTCCTAACCGGATCATTAGAAGCCCGCCGTTTTATGTGATCAAACGGTCTAAGGCGACTCTCTCTAATTTTATCTTCCCTCAAGCTACTTCAAACGTTTCATTTATACGTTGTATCCTGTTTTTAAGAGTAAAGCCACTCATCCATCTGAGCATACTCATCTATGTAACACTTAATATTATGATTTTATTTTGATGGCCAACATTCTGCACCATAAAGCATTTCAGGTCTAACATCCATCTTATAAAATTTTTCCTGAAGTTTGAGGGGGACTTTTCTATCACACAACAAGACAAATGCATTCCTCCACTTCAACCATCCAACTTGAATTTTACCAATAATATCCCCATCTATTTCACCACCACTCTGAACAATAGACACAATGTAAAATCCTTAAAAAAAAGCTGATTTTTTTTTGTGCTGTTAGTCCCGTACGATCTGACTTTAGTACTGGACGAACTGAAGAAATTTGTGAAGAAATCTGCCATTTTCGTCTGTACGAACCTGGAGCAGTCGGGACGATCCGTCTGTACGACACACACAAGATATATAAAACATGTATTCTTATTAATGACTTGATCACCCAAAGCATAATTCCCCCACAAGAACTATTATTATTAAAATTACACTCTATATTTTCAGTTTTAGATATACTCAAACAAAAGCTTTTAAACTCTAAGGTTGACCTCCATAATTCAAGTTTTACCATCAACTTACTCTCGTCTTATCAACAAGAATAAATCATCATCAAAAAGCATACATTAGGGTGCAACCTCTTGCAAATGTCATATGCTTTCTCTAGTCTTATCAACCCCTTCCTTTTCTAGAACTCATCATAACACTTCTTTTGGAACTTTATAATACTTTTATCTAAATCAATAAATATCATATGCAAATCCTCCTAATTCTCTTTATACTTCTCCATCAAACCTCTCAATAAATGTATAGCTTCCATAGTTGACCTACTTGGCATGAATCAAAATTGATTTTGAGAAACATTAGTATCACGCCGCAACCTATGCTCCATAACTATCTCCCATAATTTTAAACTATGACACAATAACTTAATTCCTCTATAATTCACACAATCTTGCGCATCACCTTTATTCTTAAAAATAAGAATCTACACATTCATTCTTCACTCGTCTATTATCTTTTTAGTCTTCAAAATAATATTAAAAAGTTTAGCAAGCCAAAAAATTATTTCATCACCTAAGCATTTTCACACATGTATTGGAATATCATCAGGTCCAACAGCTTTTTCACACTTCATTTTCTTTAAAGTATTTCTAACTTCAATTTTACTAATATGCCAATAAAAATAAAAAATATTTATTTTCATTTAGGGTGCTAAGGTCACTAAAGTGAATCACATTCTTATAATATTTATTGAAGAGTTTATAAAAATATCTCATCCGCCTTTGTTAAATATTTTTTTCTGATAAAAGCACTTATTGATCTTCATCTTTAATACACTTCACTTGAACTAAATCATTATTACTCTTATCTTTATGTTTGACTAACTTATACATATATCATTCGCTCTTCATAGTATCTAATATATTATATAAATTATTAAAAGCTAAAATATTTGCATCCAATATTGCTTTCTTAGATTCTTTACAAAGCTCTTTATATATTTCCTCATTATCAAAATTTTTACATCTAAATTGATTTCTATAATAAATATTTTTTATTTTTTATCTTTTCTTGAATATTTTGATTCCACCACCAACTATTTTTACTATTATGAGTTTTTCCCTTTAATACTTTCAATACATCTTTTATAATATTTTTAATATCACTAGCTATTTTTTCCCACATAATATTAGCTTCTTCATGCAGAGACAAAATCTTAAGATCTAGTATCTAACTCTTAAAAATATTTTTATTAATATTATTTAAATGTCCACTTCTAATCATAAATTAATATTTTACTTTATTTTTATTTTCCACCCCTTCATCTTAAAATCCAAAATTAAAAAGTGATGTTATGTATTTCACTTGAAATAACTTTGCAATCTTTGGAATATAAAAGATATATTTTTCTTATAAGAAAAATAAGCAATCTAAGTTTTACTATATCCATTGTTATAAGTTATGAGATGCTCATATAAAAAAATAAAAAATAAAAAATAAAAAAAGTTATGAGATGCCCATATCTTTTCTTAAATAAGATATTAACAATTACAAAATCATAAGCTAAAGAAAAATATAATATGGTCTTATCATCTTCATTAGTCGCTCTCCAAACTCATAGTCAACATGCATGCTTTTAAAATCATCTGCATTTATACCAACATGTCCATTTAAATCTCGTTCAATAAAAAAAATTTCTTTAAGATGTATCTTTTGTATTAATTCTTTCATGTCATTCCAAAATTTTAATTTTGAACTCATATTCAAACTTACTTAAGGATTATAAGCACTTATAATATTAATAATTTTAACATCAACAACAACATTTAAAACTATAATTTTTATATCTAATTCTATTATTTTTTACAATGTTATTCTTTAAACATTTATCTATAATCACACATACACCATTTCTAGTACGACTCTTACAAGAATATTATTATTTAAATTATAAACTATCAATCTCTCTTTAGCTTTCTCTCCAACCCATTTAATTTCTTGCCCATTTAATTTCTTAAATGCATATAATCTTTATTTTCCTATGAACTATAATATCTATTAATTCCATTAATTTACCTATAAGTATACATATATTTCATGTTCCTACCATAATTTTAGTTTCATGGAGTAGCTTCTTTGCCCACATATGTTCATGATGTGGTAACATTTGTCTATTTAACACTACAACTAAGTGTTGATGCAGCGACACTTACACACCTTTTTTTATAAAAAAAAACCCCCCAATAAAAGGGGGATACGCGTTAAAGATGAAAAAGGATTACAAAATTGACATGGGAGTCATCAGAGCAAAAGGGCTCAAAGAGCTACAAACCAAATGAAAAGAAAGAAAAAGATCCAATAGACTCCCCAAAAAAAGAAAGTAAAAGCAACCTAAAAACAAGCTACTGATGCTATAGACTAGCATCCAAAAAAAAAAGATAAGTATATCGCTAAAGTCCCGAGTCTTTCTACAAAAAACCTTGAGGCGACACTTACACACTTATCGCTGTATTCAGGCCATACAACAATTCGATTCCAGAGAACACCCTAGCATTAACACAATATATTAAAAGATTCATGTCATGCTTGTACGACAAATTGTACAATTATTGTTGACTACCTAACGCAACCCTTCACTTTTCTGATAAAGAACTTGGGATCTGACAATGATAATATTACTTGAGAAATTTTTATATTAAAAAAAAATCCTTGTCAATTAATATTGATAGATATTTAAAAAATTCACTTGAACAACACAAATTTAATGTGATATTTGAATTGAAAATTTTTAAATTAAACTTAAAATCATACGAACTCCAATTTCAACAAATTTATAATCACATTAAACATCTTGATTAAACAAACCTATCAACACTATAAATGATTTGATATGAGTCTAAATGAAGCCAAATCAATTATTTGAAGCATGTTTAAAAACTTCTAAACATTGAAGAATCAAATTGTCTTGAAATCTTATGTACTTATAATAGAAGCAAGCGGCTTGACAAAACAAAATTTAACGATCCGAAAATTATTTGATTCTAACATTATTAAGGCACTCAAAATGCTAGATAAATAATCTATGATCAAAGGAATCTCTATGGCTTGTTCAATAAAATATTTTGGATTATAAACCAATTTATTAACATACTCATCTCAAAATAGCTATAAATAAGGCTCTATTTTCTACTTGAAGGGAGATTTGAAATATGGAAGAGATAAAGAGCTCTATTGTATTTTCTAATAATCATTACAAATGACAAAAATTATCAATCATTACCACCTTCATTGGATATTCATGATCGGACTATTATCACTTGATTATTAACATCTAATCATATCACAAAATTTTAATAATCAATTCTTAGACACTTGATTTTTTGTAATCCCTACTATAGGAATCAGATAATTGTTCTCAATTATTTATAATTTCATCTTCAATTACGAGGAATGAAAAATTCTTGTATCTTTCGTTATTGAATGTATTCATTACAACTAGTTCAGCCCCCATTATTATCATATGATGTTATCACCCTTAACACTTCAATCTCCAATATAGATAACAAAACTTTCCACTTTTATTGATATGATTGGCCATTTTGTCCCTTTAATGACAATGATCTTTGAACCACTAAAGATATGTCATCATGGCAATAATTTCTCTCTTTAAAGTTTTCCTTGCAATCATGCTTTGTATTCAAGAAAGATGAACTTTTCCTAATTTTCTTAAGATAATGGTCCACCTAATTAAAGATAAGATTGACTAAGGCAACAATAAAGATATGAACAAGCAATGACCATAATCATATAAAAGAATGCATTATTTATGTCCATTCATAATTACAAGCATACACTTAAAAAAAAAATCATAAAATATGAATGGCCAAAGCTTAAGTAGCCACTGAGCTGCTTATCTTTGTTTCTACACTGTTACAAATCCCAGTAGTGTTGATGAATGAAGCTTCTCCCACTGGTTTTGAGAAGCCCATCATTGCAACTCATCAGTTTTGACAAATCCAAGTTCATAATCTACCTTCATCTTCTTAAAATTTTATAGCATTGAAAAAAAAAATAATAATAAAAAAAACCTGTCTTCAGCCAAGAATTATTACTGAGCTATATCTACTTGAACAGCAACTAAAGAATCAGGAAGAGGAAATGGCAGGGAGATGCAGGAGAAAGTCCCAACACTTGGAATTCACAAAAGTTTTTTTAGCAGTTTCAGAAGTGTTATAAGTTAAGTGGAAAGGCCTCATTCAAGAGAGATTATTCTGTGCAGACACCGGATAGTCCGGAGACTAATTAGAAAGCGTCACATCATAATACCGAGTGGTACCGAGCACCGATACCGAACAAAAAAAGGTGACGTGGGGCGTTCTGGTTGATCTCCGGACGCCATTCGGGATCCGCATTCGCAGAGAATAATTTTTCCTCATTCAAAGAGAACTAAATAAACAAAAAAAGAAGGCATCAACTTAGTTCCAGGGAAATAAAGTATTCCATATATTAAATGCTTAACATCAAACTCGCTACAGAAACTTTCTTTTTCAAGCAGGTAGTTTATACAGAACTAAAGGCTACAACTATGATGCACGGACACGGACACGGCGACACGGACACGACACGACACGAACACGGGACACGGCATTTTTTAAAAATATAGGACACGGGTGCGGCGTGGACACGGCATAATAATTTTAAATATAATATATATAAATTAAGGTAATATTATATTAAAAATGGCAAGCAATATTAAATCAATGTCATGATAACTTGTTTAGCTCATAACATAAAGATGTTTAATGAATGAATGAGTATGTGCTCCAATTTCTCTCACAACAGGAAGAGGATGATACTTGACCAAGAAGTTTGATTGCTATTGTTTGAAGAAGAGGTGCCGACGCTCCATGAATTAACCACCACATTTTTGGATCCATCCTCCATCTATCAACCAAAGATTCTTGATCACCAAAATCCTCTAAATAACCAAAGAACTTTGCAAGTTCTATATTAATTTTTCTTCTCTCCTCCTCATTTGGAAAATATCTTTTCAAGCATATCTTTCTCATATTTGAAACTTCTAAATCTTTTTGTGGTGAGACACGTTGAGGGTCTTCTAGAAGCCATTCTTTACTTGAATACCTTCAAATAATACAAAACATATAAATTACATGTTCATTAACTAAGAAATTTAAATTAATTTAAAAGATGAATATGAATGTACCTTGGATTTAATGAATGAGCCAAACAATGCAAAGGTGTGTTGCTTTTGCTCCACCTATCCTCAAGAATGGTATAGACAACACTCCAAAAATTTGAGTCTTCATCATTTGACTTTCTTTCATGTCTGTAAATAATTTCTTTCACTTTTGCTAACATAGAATCCCACATCTCATAAATCAAATGTAGACATGATTTATCTGTGTCAGCCTCTCTCAACATATCATAGATTGGATCAGTGAAATCCAAAATGTAGTCTACATTATCCCACCACAAATCATCTAAGATCTTTTCTTTAACATACCTTGCCTTCCCAACATCATCTTCTCGATAGCAAGACCACTTGTCACTAATCACCATAGATTGAAGAGCATTTTTAATTTGCTTGAATCTTCTCAACATGATTATCACAGAGGCAAAACGAGTTTCAGCAACAGCTAACATTCTCAAGTGGGAGAAGTCATTAAACATTGAAAGTCTCATTGAATGGTTCATAATAAAATTTCTGATCAGAACAGCATCATCTGCAACCACTGTTATCCAATGACATTCAGCATAAATGATTTCATTTGCCTCTGTATTCTTTGCTGCACAAATATTTTTTAGTGCCAGATTTAAAGTGTGCACAACACAAGGTGTCCAGAATATATGGGGATAAGATTGTTCAACTAACAATCCTGCAGCTCTGCATACCGGTGCATTATCTGTAATAACCTGCACAACATTTGAAGGCCCAATCAAGACAATCACCTCTTTAATCAAATTTGCAATAAAAAATTTATCCTTGTATTCTCCTTCACAATTGACAGCTTTAATAAACATAGGATAATTCTCTGTAATGGCCATAAAATTTATGAGTGGTCTTCTTTGAGGATCTGTCCAACCATCACACACCAAACTAACACCTTTTTCTTTCCAGACTCCTTTCGTCGGTTCAAGCAATGTCTCAATGTGTGCTCTTTCCCTTTCCAATAATTTTGATCTTAATGCATTGTAACCAGGTGGAACATATCCTGCAAGGTTATTGTTACATGCAAAACTGAATGCATTTTTATAGTAAGGATTTCTTGCAAGGTTGAAAGGTAAGCCCGCTGAAAAAAACATCCTTGCTATTTCACCATCTAACTCCTCTCGCTGCTGCAAGCTGAAAGCCTTCTCTAAAGGACTACTAGCAACTCCTTTTCTTTTCTTTGTTTGATAGCCTTCACTTCTGAATGATAAAGAATGATCAACTCTAACCGATGAGGAAGAAGCATGGGACGAACCATGGGTAGATGGCAAAGGTATCTCCTTAGGGAGTGCCCTTTTGATCCTACATTCAGCTTCATCAACTAGTCTGTTTATTTCAATCAACTGCGAAGTAGTAATCTTGGGACACATTTTAATTCCATGGCCAGCTATCTTAAGTAGATGTGCTTTCACCCTAGAATATGATCCTTTGTAGGTTCCACCACAATAATTGCATTTGAATGAAACATTCCCTCCTCCTTCAAATGTTTTTCCTAACTTGGTAACATGAAGCCATAATGGCTTATCAGTTTCTACAGATTGTTCTTTTGAACCTTCGCCTAATGCACTCCCACCAGCCGTAGAGCTCATTTTGCTTTAAAATGCACTGGTAAAATGGAAGTAATAAATGCTTAAAAAATGTCTCAAACTCATTTCAATAAAAACATAAATCTCTCTCACAATAAAACCACTATTTCAAAATGCAAGAACAACCTACAAAACCAAAAGCAAAAGCAAGAAAAACATGTGGATTCATCCAATTCCTACAGCAAGAAAATCATGTTGTTATCTTTTAAGTTTCTTTAGCTTTAATTGCAATGCACATTTATTACAGAAGGTTTTGTTGTGTGACTTGTGTCCTTTCTAATTTCTAAGCAGTTAACACATTGTATTTCAAACATGTATTTTTTTTTAACATTAATGATGAAAACTTGAGAAGTCTCAGTACAATGAATAACTTGAGAAGTCTCATGTATTCTGGGATCAATCCTTCATGTGGTCAAAGCCAAAACGAGCTACTAATTTTGATGTTAAGAAATTATCCTAACATAAGTACATAACACTTATGATAAATGAACACAAAAATATTTCTAACATAACACTTATGAATTCACGATTTCAGTTCTCTTTTGTATTGCTAAAAACTTAAACAAGATTGGGATTTAATTTAGGTAAAACAAGAATAATCGCATATCCTATAAACTAGGGTTTCATTTAGGGTTTTTTTCAAAACCCAAAACAATCAAAGTAATTTCAGAAAAAATTAACACGCTCTTGTGAACACAAATCTATATGATAAATGAGAAAAAAATTGAGAGAAATGACGAATGGCGAAAAAAATTCTAGGTCAAACTTACAGAGAAATGACGAATGACGAATGGCAGCAAAAAATTCTAGATCCGAAATCTGGATCGGCTGCTCGGGAAGGTCGGAAGAAGCCTGCTCGGGACGCTCGGAAGGTCGCCTGCTCGGGACGCTCGGACGGTCGGAAGCAGGAGGCGACGGTGCGGGCTGGAGCGTCGATCGGCTGCGCGACTCCTCTGCTCGGGACGGCTGGAAGCTCGCGTGCTCAGGACGGCTGGAAGCTCCGCCTGCTCGGGACGGCAGCGACTCCTCTCGACGGGATTAGCGACTCCGCCTGCTCGGGACGATGGCTGCGCGATCTCGCTCGAATGAATTAACCGGATTAGGGTAAGGGCTTATTAGGTGTTCTTTTTGTTTTTTTTTTTTTTTAATATGAAATAACCGGACACGCGTGTCCGATTTTTTTTTTTTTAAACAGGACACACCTAGAACGTGTCGGACACGTGTCCGTGCCGTGTCGGGCGCGTGTCCGTGTCCGACACGTGTCCGACACTGCATTGCCTCTTAAAACGAAGTGTCGGTGCATCATAGGGCTACAACAATCTCTTCTTCAGCACAAGCATTTGCAATTTTACTAATATTATTATGATATGGGACCAAATTCTTACAACCAAAATGAAGGAATTCACTGCATTAATACAAACTTGAAAGAAGATAAGTCAAATTCAACTGAATCAAGCCTGATGTTGTTAAACAAGTGAACATAAAAGCAATAAGCAAATGTGGTACCTGGATCAAATTGTCTGGTGGTTGAGAGCTTGGATTTTTTAATAAATAGCATTCTCAAGCCAAGAAATCAGCAGGAATTCCATTGATCTGCTGTAAAGCTTAAACTAAGGTTTGTTTGGGACGACTTTCTTACCGCTTCTTAAAGCAGTTTTTTAGTACAAAAAATAAAAATTTCGTATTAGAAAGCTGCTTTAAGAAGCAGCAAGGAAGTTGTCTCAAACAAAACCTAAAAGAAGCACAAGCATACATCCATGTGATTCCTCTCAGAAAATTCATTCACAAATAACATGGATTCTACTTCAACCGCTTGATTTTCTTTGCCTGTGCATGTATGGTAGGCAATGGAACCTTTAACAAATTCTGAAGCACATCAACTGCATTAGTAAGATCATCATCTTGTAAGCACAAGTCCATTGGAGAAGCGAAGAGGACTTCATTGACATCTTCCTCTAGTTCCAAGGAAAAGAGATGGTTGAAAACCTAAGATAATAATGAACAATTGAAATAGTTAGGCAAACTATAGCTTCCAAGGTGGTTGTCTTCATATTGTCACTATGGCTTCGTTTGGGACGGCTTTTTTGTTGCTTCTTAAAGCAGCTTTTTAGTACAAAAATTAAAATTTTTATACTAGACAGCAGCTTTTAAGAAGCTACAAGAAAGTTGTCCCAAACGAAGCTTTAATGCTTACCGCTTTCAATCTAGAAATGACCATCAGCCTGATTGTTGAGGATCTGGACACCAAATTAATCACGAATAGGCCTCCAAGAGAAAGGAAATCCTTCACTGATGAAAGGAAAGCTTCTTCCACAAATCCTGCTGGAGGACAGGCTAACCCAGAGCTAAACAAGAAATAAAAAATGAAAATTTCAAAAAATGCCAGAATTTTTCAAGGTATACTGCAGTAATTTAGGTTACCTTAGATCGGATGAATCAGCATCAACAATGACGATCTTCATACTCAAATCATCTTTATGCTTAGCAGCAGCTTCAGAAGGATATTGAACATTTGCATTTTGAATAAATTTAATTCCATCACCAATATGAACCTGAGAGAAACGAGTTACTAAGATGGTCCAAACAAAACACAAGTGATCCAATTTTAGGATCTCAAGCAAAAAAGCTTAATTAGTAAAAATATGAATCAAATACATGGGACCATATCCAAGTTAGATTATTTCCATTAAATTGTTTCAACAAATAAATAAGTTTCTATAAATTGTAGAGGTAGAAATTAGTTTTAAAAATGCATATTATAATTCAGACAACTTCAGCGCATGTAAATGAAAAAATATAATTTCATTTGAGATAGGACTAATGAACACATCATTGAAACAATACATATTATATTTCAATAAAATTCATCTGATCAAAAGCAAGAATCTCGTTGGAAACTTCACTATACCATTTGAGGGAACGCATGACGATATATAAAAAATAAGAAATTAGAAAATGCTTTACGCAATGAAATGTCACAATTTTTTTTATAATTGTATAAGTGATGGGAAACAAATAATATCCTTTACATATCCGCCCAGTTTATCGACTTTTTCGGAAATGCTAGAACAAAGAATTTCTTTATACATAATAGAAAAACTATACGACAAAGATCTTTATAATTCTTACGACAAATTTCACATGCGTATATTAAAAATTAGTTTCTCGTTGAGATAAATCCAACAAGCCCAATATCACTCAACTATAAGTTTATTGAGACACTTAGATGTTTGAAAATACTGAATGATCAAGTTAATCAACTTCTGCAGTCTGATAAAAGTGCCATGAATTCTGGTTGAATTGGACAAGGTACTCCTTCCAAAATTTTGTAAGTAGATATTGCTTCAACACATATAAGAAAAATTCCATATGAGAGAATTTTGTGGCTCAAAGAGTACCAAAACTATGGTTGCCAACATCCAATATATGTAATTGACCATAGCTACGCTTGCCATTGATATTGTCAATGAACATCATTGTCTGCAGATGAAGCCCACCGCCAACACCAATTTCCACCCTCTGTCGAACAATGCTGACATCCATCGTTTATCAACACCCATTACCAAACCAAGTTGATGTTCAGCGTTCGTCATAATACATCTTCGACAAATGCCAATGCAAGTTGCCTTATCATGTAATCAAGTCATCTCCAATGGCATAAAAGGGTAAATCGTTGCAACTTTCCACCTACATAATAGAATTATTTCAACTAGGTCAAGCCCTATAATTTTTTTTTCCCTCAACACTTTCAACATAGTGGGATAAAGGCTTGATATTGTCGTTGAATGCTTTCAGCAAAAAAAAGCCTTCTGCTTCTTATAAGCCGCCATCTACTTATCTCTATGTGCGATGGTTTTTTATGTGATACTAAGATGATAAACTCACCCTCTACCTGCACAAATATTCTCGCACGCAACAATACTACTCTTCCACAACCGCCCACATGATAGCTTTGAAATTCTCGGCTTTATCTTCAATGTGCTGTCCAAATTCATACACTCAACTTCCAACAATAGAAAATATGCTGAATGGATGGCAATCCACGCAGAATAATCCAGCAATACATAGGAGGAGAAAGAAAAGCTGATGATGAGCTTTTATTGGAGTCGATCATTTCTGAGATCTAATTCCAGATAAAAAATGTGATTCCTACTTTCACTGAGAAGATAAAGAGGGAAGTACCAAGAACTAAAGAATATTCAAGTAAACACAGATGAAAGATTGTTCAATAATAGTTCCATTGCACCTTGGTTTTGGGTATGTTTACTGAGTTTTTAACACAATAATTACAAATTGCCACATGAAAGTACAATTTATGTAATTTACGTAAGCAAATAGCCTGTAGCTAACATTCAAAAGCAAAGTAGAGAAAATTCGGCATTTTTTTAACATAGGGAAAAATGAATGAAAGATGAAGAATTGCTTAAGAAAATGATTAGGTCAATGAAAATAACCTTCAATTGTACATCCTCCTTGAAATCAAAGTAATCCTTTGCAAGCTCCAAGACAACAGGATCCAACTCTACAACCTGCATAAGAGTGAGCATTGAAACTCTGAAAAGCAAGTTGACATATTATTAAGGACTAACCTCGATGTCTAAAAACGGAAGGCAAATGTGAAGAAATGTGGGAAAAAGGCCAGCACCAAGACCAACTACGATCACTCTGACCTGCAAGCATTGAGTAATTTTTTTAAGCAACAAAAGAATGTTTACTTCTAAAGATTACTAACATTGATAAGGAAATAAGATGTAATGTTAACATTGTTATATTCTGCCTAACAAAGAAAACTCTAGAATATGTTAAAACTTAAAAGCAACAAAAAATTGCTCAGAGTTACCTATTGATGAAACCGTTCTATTTATTAACTTCAAGGTAGAGCATTACCCTTTCTTGCAATGAAACTGCATTTTGCAATGCAGAAGCTACCAGAGAGAAGCCAGAAACGATTCCACTATGATAAGAGCTTGCCAGAGAGCTATGGTCAATCTCCATATTGTCTTTAGATCCTAATTTAGTAGATGAGAACAAGAATAATAAAAAGCATAAAAAAGGTTTCAGATCTTTTCATGGTATAAAAATTCAAGCAAAATTAATTCAAAATCCTTCAAAATGAAGAGGTGAAAATGGTAAATAAACTTTAGAGGGAAATACAAAACGTTTGATGAATAAATAGATGATCCCAGCTAAGAAAGAAAAACTTAGCCAACATTATGTAGAAGAACATTTAACTTTTATGGACAAAATATTTGAATAAGCTCAAAAGAAATTCAAGTAAACTTCTACAAAAAAGAAAGGCATTAAATACCATCAGACGATATAGATGTGCCATTTCTTTTCCGGCCTCCCTTTTTAGATTTTGAAGACAAACTGGTTTGCCTTTTATCTGCTTCAATAGAATTACTTTTGGGTTTTAAAATTAACAGGGCTTCTGATTGAACCAACCCTGAGCTTCGCTCAAAAACTAGGCGACGAAACCTCTTATTTTCGGAACCAATATGATCAGAATTGATGCCTTCAGCAATATTGTCATAAATCACGTCTTCAACAATAATTGGCCCTGTTGTCTTAGATGTAGCCTACATGACAAAATGCATATACAAATTACTAAAATAATGAGATAAGTGTCGCGCAGTCATTAATAGATCAATGGGTATATACACTTGTATCCAATGACAATGCAGAACAAAAACATATTGATCATTTGAAAATGGTGATATTCATAATTAAAGTTTAAAATAAAACACATCAAATTTTCCGATTGCTTTTTTTAATAAAACTAGAAAATTTTATTACAAGTAATAGGAAAAAATTACAACACAAAACAACTGCAAAAAAATTCTAGAAGAGAAGGATAAAAAATAAAATACACCATGAAGACCAATGAAGCCAAAGCCAAGCCAGAAGAGATTTGCCTCTCATGATATGTTTAATAGATTAAACATGACACCTAAGAACTTTAATTGTACTAACTTCTAAGAAATAGTTCTATGAGCATGCATCCTAAAATGGACCTTAATTGGATTGCTTTGGACAAGTAAGTTCTTTATAAAGTTTGCACGATGGAACTCAACATTGTCCATTTCCATGATGAGTGATTGACAAAAAGTAATTTTAGCATTGGATGGGCAATGCAGAGAGGCCAACAAATAAAATGTGAGACAGACTATTTTTTATTTCTCCTTTGAGTTACATCATTGATTTGTTGGAAATATGGCTTGAAGAAGATAAGTATGAGAGTTCATACTTTAGTAATTTTAGCATTGGATGGGCAATGCAGAAAGGCTAACACATCAAATGCGAGACAAACTATTTTTTTATTTCTCATTTGAGTTATATCATTGATTCATTGGAAATATGGCTCGAAGAAGATAATTATGAGAGTTCATCCATGAGCAACTAAACAGGGATTGTTGAAATCACCATATGCAAATGATAAAGAACTATCATGGTTCCTAGTTAATGAAGGTAAGTAGGTTTCCCACATTCAATGCCAAATAGCTGTCCCAAAAAAAATATCAATATATTGAGAGTAAAAAATTTATGCACATCAAATCACACATATAGTTAAAGAATCAAAGATTTTTAAATGGAAAATTACAAAGGGAAAAATTAGAGGGCAAGGACAAGATAAGAAACTTGCACCATAAGACTAAATAGGTAAATTAGAGTTTGTCTCGCTCCAAAGTCCAAATAACTTGGGAACATCATTATAATGTTTGCATTGAGGCAAACAAGATTTAAATGATGTTGAAGGCACCGATTATTATGGTCATGTACATAGACTTTAAGTGTAATAAAAGTGAGCAAAGGCACGATCAATGGCATTTTAGGGTGCTATGAACACGAACACCGATAACTTTGGATGGTGTCACACGAGCAACATTATGCTGTCAACCACAACTAGGAAAGATGATTATCATCAATGTTGCCTTAGATGGCAACAACAAATGGTAAAATGTTGTCACCATCGACGAAGAATAACATCATCTCATTGATGAGAAATAACAGAAATCAACTGCAACTTGCACCATGTCATCAGTATCAATAGCAAACAAGATCGCATCATCAATGAATCACACCATACATCAATAATAAACTACTACGCTAATCATCATTAGCAAGCAACATTGAGCATCAACATCAAGCAACATTATATCATTGTCACCTATCAAGGTCATATAAACAAGTTGCTCTTGACTTTAATATTTACTCCATAATTTGATCCAATTGAACATGACAAAAAAAACAAGAGACGTGACATCGCACAAGTTCGACTCAAAACATCTCGATTGAAATTAAAAATGCTCATTCATCACTCATTTTGTATGCGTATGTAGCGTTAAAATTGCAAAGAATGGACCCCTATGTTATAAAATCACCGCATGAAAATAAAAATGCAAAATTTACCAATATGCATGACGAGGATGAAATTTTGATATGCATAAGCAATGAGAATTAATGATAGTCAGCCCACACACATTCTAAATTTTTTACCAAGAAGTTGATGCCATTTTACAGATAATCAACCAAATATTTTTGCGTCATGACAATCACATTAAATATGATGATTGACAAACCTCTTTTATGACTTTTTAGCTATTATCTCACAGGTATATAGTTATTGTTGTATTTGATATTTTAAAAACATCCTTTATAGGCATTTTAATTACATAATATAAATATCTAGTTGATGTCGTCTTTTAAAATTAATAGATGATCATATGCCTGATGCAATGATTGTTTGTGTCAAAATGGCAAGTTACTTTGTTGTATTATTTATTCTGATATGACATAACCTTTAGGTTCCTTCAGCTAAACCGTTTCAGCTGATGCATTCCAATGGTCTTTAGTTAATTTCACAATCTTGCTCAATTTTAATGTACTTACTGTACCTGCAATCACTATATATTTTGAAGATAATATAGTGATATCATTCATAAATGATTTTTGATCACTACTTTATGTAGTTAAGTTGATGTCACTATTTTGTATAGAACTTTGTCAATTTTAGGTATTCCAATCATCATAAATCCTTATAAGCTTCAGGCACGTTGACATCTAGATTGAGATTCAAATCATTATCCTTCCAGATATGAAGTTAATTTATGACCTCTGTCAAGAGGTCAACTTCAAGTCAATTAAACACATCTACCTCAATTGTATTAACTGATAGGCCTCCTCATAGAGATAACTTGTGGACACAACAATTTGTCCTCTACCACGTGTTCATCTTAACAATATTTAATGAACCTTAAAAGTTAATTTTAAAAAATGATGATCAAATAGGAGATGGAAATAATTTTTTTCACTCTACTTGTGATTGGGTATCTTGTAAGCTTGCTTTCCCTTAATGAACTTATTTTATAATAATTTTTAATCAAGTCTTCCGACTCCATTTTTCAATCCAATCCATTTGTTGAGTCATGCTCCCTATTTAAGAGACTTCTCTTGGATATGGAGGATACCTGCACAACTGGGACGTTGTCAAATTTCAATGGAACTCTCCACAAAAAAAAATGACTAGCAGTAAGTTTAGACATAAAAAAGCACATCTAATAATTAAACTGCCAAAAAAAAAAAAGAAGTTGAAAAGGCAATTTAAAAAAAACAAATAAAAGAAAAACAACGCAGGCCAGCACAAAATCAACTAGAGGATGAAAGATCAAATACTAGATAAATCGTAACGACTTAGTAGCAACAATCAACAACACGGGCCTGCATAAAATCTGTGGGCTCCGAAAATTCGACCCCGGTCTCCACTCGCTTTTCTTATTCGGCGAGGGAGTTTTAACTGAATAAGTTCCGAGGTAAATTTTGGAAGGCAGATGGGTTTGTAGATAAGACACTACCCAGAGATTTCGCCCTCATTTTGTGAGGACTTTATGATCTGAGTTCTGGTTTCCTATAGGCGCAAGCCCCTATAATTAATTACCCCTC
>NW_021319178.1:14455383-14461245 GCF_001605985.2 Dendrobium catenatum | reverse complement strand
AAGGTTTTGAGTTTAGAAAGATTCATACCTCCGCGGGGTTGTCGTGGTTGACACGTGGTTGATACATCGTACTATTAGTTAATTTATTATAGTTAATTATAATTAATTAAAATAATTAGTTATAGTTTATTAAAATTAATTAAAATAATTAGTTATAATTAGCTTTAATTATAACTAATAAACATTAATTAATTTTAATAACATATAATTAATTAATGGTAATTAATAATAATTATAAATTATAATTAATTAAATTTATTCTAATTAAATTAATCATAATTAATTAAATTAATTATAACTATTTAATTAAAACTAAATATAATTAATTATAATAACTATAGTTAGTTAAAATAAACATAATTAAAATTAATTTTAATTAATTTTAATTAATCTAAATTAATTAAACACTCCCTTTCTCTTTCTCTCGGTTAGGCTCGGCGGGTTCACTGGATTTGGTCGAAGAAGGCTAAATCCAGCCAACAATTTTGGTGCGCGCGTTAAATCCCGGCGATGGCTAAACTCCGGATTAAGGATTTACGGCTTAATCCTGTATTTACTAAATCCCTTGGTTCGGCAGATTTAAGGGATTTGGCCGAAGTAGCGCACGGGAGGGAGAGAATTACCTTCCCAGCTAGCGAGCTCCCTGTAGTTGCTTCCGATCAAATGTATTAACTTCCGATCCGACAGTAAATTGAAAGTCGTCGTCGGAGGGAGGTGGAGGTCGGCCGTGCGAGAGAAAGATTGGGAGCTTCGGTCGGCACAGGTAAGGTTGGTTTCTCTCTCTCTTTGGATTGGTGGCTGGATGACTAAGAGGGGGTCGGTTAGTGAGGGAGATCGGGATTTTGGTCGGAGGCTGGGAGGATTCCGGCTGCTGGGCTCGGGATTGAGGGGAGATCAGGAGGCAGTGGAGTGTCGTGGGAAGGGGTATCGGGAGAGGGCAAAGAGCGAGTGAGTAGCCTTGGGTCGGTATTTAATGAAGTCTTGAGCGCTCGATCGAGGCGAGATCACCGATTTTGAGCAGGATTTCACGGGATTTTGACAGCTCCGGCAGTGATACGAGGTTTCCGGGATTTCTGGCAGGATTCGCGTATTAGCATCGATGCATCCGAGGTATTGAGCGGGATTTCGGGGATTTGTAGCAGAATTTCGTGGATCAGTCAGTCAAGGTATAATTTTGAGCTTCTTTTTTTTTTTTCCTTTGGATTTAACATGCAGGTCAACAAAATCAAGTACAACTACAACATTTTCAGAAGTTAAAGTATAAAAGAGAAAAATAAACCTGGTAGACAATCTTCCGTTGCTTAACACCATCATTGGCCATCATAAACCTATTTTTTATAAGATGGTAAGCACCAGAACATTTTAAAGAAAGTGCTAAAAGTTGAAGTATACAATAATAAAAGTAAAAATGAAAATAAAAATGCTCTGTTGACAATATCAACTAGAGACAAAGCTATAATACACAACTGAACTGAGAAATTCAAGTTCAAATGAGATAATTTGGTGCTCCACCATAAGTAATAAAAAAAAATGAAATCATTTAAAGGCTTATCCTATAACATTTGTGGCGATTTCAATAGCTTTGATTCTCAAAAATGAACTGAGAATCTAGTAGTCTATACGGGTTATCAAGCATCATTCTTTTCCCGGTCATGTCTGTTATAAGATACTACGACAGTACAACCACAAAAGTAAGTCAGGTTTGACCTACATGTAGCACTCATCTTTTAGAATCAAATATATTGTTATTTCAACTGGCATTTTTATGTTTTACGGCTGCAAGACTAACAATTTAGACAAGTTCTTTTAACTACGGAAAGATAATATGTTTGATATGTGTATTACAAGTATATTTATGTACGCAGGTATATAGGTAGGTGTGATAAACATTCAACAAAATTCAAATAAGACAATCAGAAGCAATTTATACGACATGTAAATAGAATTGCATGCACTTAATTTCATGAAACACTCCTGATTTCAGCCGACAGGTCTAGTAAAATGAAGATACCATCCAACAGAAATCTACTAAAATGCTCATAAATTGACACTGTACTATATAAACGCTTTCAAGTAAGCTATTCACATTCATATGAGTGGGCCAGTCTATTACACACATTGTTTATTGTAAAATTCCAACAATTTTAAGTGTCTAACAAGCACATAAGCTTTTAGAATATATTTGGATATTTAGTTTTCCTCAAAAAAGGATTTAAACAGTATTCAGCAAGAGGACATATCAATGCTTGATCAGATGAATTTTCAGATATCAAGTATCACATTTAAGCACTTACTAAAGTGACTTAGGGGCACTTAAGTTGAACTTGAATGGCTAAGAATCATATATATCACTTCCAGCGAAAGTCAAAAAAAATGTTTTACACCATAGAAACCACTTATCTCACTTCTAAATTCATGCATTCAACATGGCAAGAACCAAGAAATGAGTTGCTCAAAATTGAAGCAACAAGAAACATACGGTATTTGATAATGTCCATAATCCTTCGCAGGTGCCAAACTTTTGACAAGTGGAGACAAGTCTTTCTGAAAAACATGAAAGGTTAAATTAGAAAAACAGACAAAAAGACAGAAACCATGGTGCAGCATAGAAGCTCATATAACCATATTAGTACAAGACGAAGTATTCACCTGTATAGCCTCCATTGTGGCATGGCTGTGACTAGCGTTCAGGAAAACCTATTGATATGAACTGTTAACCACTGGATTCTGGAAGGAAACACTCCATAACATAAAATAAAATTTTAGAAAATTTAAGCTCGACCTTAAAAGAAGTACCATAATGAGACGAGCTGCTTTTGAACTCTCCACAATTTGCCATTGTCCATCCTCCGAAGAAAACAGCCACTCACGAGCACGAGTCTGTAATATAAAACTATATTTTGTACATTAAACATTAACTAATACAATTGTGAGAATAAAATCCTGCCACCAGCTTAAATACTTATTGGAAAGTGATAGGAAATACTTGAGTTCGCAAGCAATCCAAGAGGAAATACTTGAGTTCGCAAGCAACCCTAGCAATAATTGATAAAAACAGCGGAAATAATGCGATATTCTCAATGAAATCAATTCAAAACGATAGATTGTAATAGTTGATTCAAAGCAAAAGCAAACACAATGCAAGATACAATTGATCCTCAATTCGAGAGGAGGATCGTTCTCTCCCAATCTCTAGACGATGAGTCTAGAGCCAAAGAAGCCAAAGAAACTTCAAGAGAACCCAAACAAATCAAATCATAACCTAACCCTAATCCCCTCTCCCATACTTAAAGCATACAATTAATTATTAAATCCAAATTACTCCCTTGCCCTTGCCCCCCCCCCCCCCCCCCCCCCCCCTCCACTCCCTCCTTTGCCTCCAATTAGTTTGAATTTGAATCCCTAGTGGGTCCCACTCCTTTCTCTCTCTCTATGCCGCCACTCCTCTTCTCCTGTAGCAAAGAATCGGCCTCTTTGAAGGGGGCCGGTTGGAGTTGGACCGGACTAACAGAAAGCATCAAGAAAACTCTTATTTTCCTTCATGATGATGAAAATCACCTCAACAAATCTAGACTGCTGATAAATAAAGGTAACATAAGAGAAAAGTTGGAAGACCAGATCCCTTATACAAGATTATGTCAGAAACAGCTATTACATGTAGAATTATGTTTCTGCAATTCAGGAAACCGAGAATAAAAACTTACTAGTTACAACAAGTTAAACATTACAAATCTTAAACTAAATATATGATATTCTTCAACGTTTTTATGATGCGACCAAATTTTCAATAAACTACAAGGTGATAAATATGCATTTTAATAGGAAATACTTGAATATTTCAAGTAAACCTTAACAAGAATAGAGAAAAAAAGCCAGAGAAACACAAAAAAAATATGATGGAAAACTCTCCAAATTGAAATTAGATTGCAAAAGAGAGAACTAAGTCAACTAACGGAAACAACGAAACAAAGATACAATTGATCCTCAATTTGAGAGGAGGATCGTCTCTCCCAATCTCTAGATGAACCTAGAGTCCAAGACACCAAGAATGTTGGAATCCATGACCCCTAGTTTGAGATTTTGATGATGACAAATAATACCGTCTAAATATCTATTCATTGAATATAATTTGATTTATGTTATTGCCTGTGAGTACTAACATTTCAAGAAGATCACAAATTACTCAGGACAACAGGAAGACTCAAGACTGGTTAGATTAGGAATGTGAGTCTGAAACAATGTAATTTTCTATTTATTTTACTTTTCTTTTCTTGAGTCTGGCCACAAACTGCATGTAAGTCTGAGTAACCGGCACACACACAAGGGGAGAGGGTTTTTTAAAAGGAAACAAAACATGAAATTCTTTTCTGTTGATCGTACTGTACGACTTTATATCGTACTGTACGACTTTATATCGTACTGTACGATCTCATCTGGTAAAATGATTTTCTGTGAATAGATCATACTGTATGATTTTTCCCGTACTGTACGATGTGTTACAAATCCAAAACCTTAGCCACCAGATTAGTTTAAGTAAGTTTTATTAGCCGTTCGTACTGCACGAAAATGTTCGTACTGTATGATTTTATTTGAATACTTAAATTAACCCGTAATTAGTGGATTAAATCGAGGACTAATCTCTGATTGGTCATCGTACTGTACGAACCTGTTCGTACTATACGATGAACAGAGGCTGATTTTGATCGTCCTGGACGATCCCTTGATTTGGCCTCATCGTACTATACGAAGTTGATCGTACCATACAATGAACAAAGACGAGTTTTGATCGTCCCGTCTATCGTCCTGTATGAACAGATGACTGGAGGTTCGTATGGTACGATGTTATATCGTACTGTACGATATATTTTGAACCGTTCGTAAACCTTCGTACTAGGACGAAGACTGTTATACATATCGTATTGTACGATGTCATATCGTACTGTACGATAGTAACGGCTGCTTTGAATATTTCAGGTATTTTGAAGCCTGTTTTATGTATCAAATTAGTAATCTTTTTTAGTGAGATATATAAAGGGGAACGTGATTAGAGAGGGAATCCTTGGGAGAAAGCTCTTGAGAAATTTTTAGGGTTTGAGAGAGGAAGGAGAAGGTGAGCTTGGTAAGGGAGAAGAGGTGTGAGGGAGATCACACGATTGCTCCGTTCTTGCTGCATCTTGCTCCTCTTGTAGCCTGAGAAGAACTTGTAGGAGGCTCTCTAAGGGGGAGACTCTTCTACATCCGTGACCTTGAAGGTACTCTGCCTTCTCCATAAGGGAGAAAAACGAGAAGGTACTCTGCCGTCGCCAAGAGGGTGAAAACTGTGCTTGGCACTCCGCCACGCCGGGTTAGTGAAAGTGAGTCTTGTAAGAGCTTCTCCGCCATGCCGAGGGGGGCAAAAGGAGAGCTATAGTTTGTAGTGAAATACCTAGAGCGGAGAACTCCGAGGAGTGGACGTAGGTCATGGTTTGACCGAACCACTATAAAATTTCGGTGTGCTTTTTCCTTATCATTTTTTATTATTTGCTTGCACTTTATTTTCATAATATTTGCTTGGTGAAAATTGTGAAAGAAAAAAAAATTCATTGTTGCACGTTGAGTTAAATTATTTGCCTTCGTAGTAGTTAAAGTTTCATGTTAAAAATTTAAAAACAGTAAAAAATTAGAACTCTTGCTTAGGTTTTTAATTATTGCTACAAAGTTTTCACAATTCCCCCCCCCCCCCTCTTGTCAATCTAGTAATTTCAAAGAAGAACCCTCACAAGAACACAATACTCAAAACATAACCCTAACCCTAATCTCATGTTAGACCGGTCCACTCATGGGCGGAGGGAGGAGGGGGGGGGGCAAGGGGAAATTGAATTA
>NW_021319178.1:14404373-14455283 GCF_001605985.2 Dendrobium catenatum | reverse complement strand
GAAAAAAATAAACTAATTCACTAACAAAGTTTTATCATTTTTAATATTGATTATATTGGTCCTAAGTCTGGATGTAAAAAATTGAAGAAAAATAATAATATAATAAAAAAATTTTAGGCCCCCCCTAAAGATATTTTCTGGCTCCGCCACTGGGTCCACTAGACCGGGTCAGCCGGTCCGCACGGGACCGGCACTTCGCAACTAACGCAGGATCTCCACCTCCTGCGGAGATCGAGCGGCCCGACCAGCCAAGTAGAGCTTTTTAGGAAGTTTTTTTGAGGGTTTTGAGAGGGAAATTTGAATGTAGGGACTGTTTAGGGATTTCATTTTTATT
The DNA here is from genome assembly GCF_001605985.2 of Dendrobium catenatum. NCBI lineage: Eukaryota > Viridiplantae > Streptophyta > Magnoliopsida > Asparagales > Orchidaceae > Dendrobium > Dendrobium catenatum. The sequence continues at coordinate 14,454,949 of NW_021319178.1, read as the reverse complement.
TATATGCATTAAATAGTTGGTTTTGCTAGAGTTAGGACATCTTGAATTTGGCTGAAATTTGAGATCTCTTGGATTTCTTTTGGGCTCTAGCAGCGTCTAGAGATTCGGAGATAACGATCCTCCTCTCGAATAGAGGATCAATTGTATCTTGCTAATTTCCATTTTCCTTTCATCAAATAATACAAATTATCTACTGCTTTCGTGGTTTTGGCGGACTTTTTGTGAAAAATTATCGTTGTTTTTCGAAGATTGATAGGAAATACTTGAGATCTACAAGTGTTTCCTATCAAATTGGTATTAGAGCAAGTCTTGGGACCGTTCGTGGGCTAATTCTGACGAAGTTCGGCGGCTGATTTTTGGTCGGGAAGGGACAAAGTGTTGTTTATGTAATCCAAATCCAAATTTTTTGGATTTACAAAAAGCTCGGATCGAGATGGCGGCCAAGAAAGTTGATGCGCAAGAAGAAAGGCTATAAGGGGAGATAAACCAAATCAAGACAATTGTGGAGGAAAAGTAGCTGATCTCTGGGACATGATGAAGAAAATGTTGGAGATCCACAACTAAATGGCGGCTTCCGTGGCAAAAGAGGAGGAAAGAAAAAACATGAATTCAGACATTCGTAGGGAGGAAAATGAGGTGGAAATCGTGGAAGGGGAAGGAAGAAGACCCCATCTGGAGCCTGTCCAAGGGGGAAGAAAGAGGAGGTTATAGGGAAGCCAGGAGGGATACAAAGGCTGCCGTGGTGCTGATTTTGAAGATAGAATGGGGGATTTCGAAGGGAGTTTGGGCTATGGCAAAGCAAGGGAAGAGCGGGATACATGGGGTGGACCGAGCACTTGGGAAAGGGGAAGTTATGGAAGAATCAGGATAAATGGTGGTGACCAAAAGGTGAGAAAGTTGAAGATGACCATCTTCGAATGAGAAGATGCATATGGATGGATTTACAAGGTAGAGCAGTACTTGCCGTCAAAGGGTTGACAGAGGAGGAAAAGCTGACAGCAGCAGGATTGTGCTTGGAAGGGAAAGCCCTATCGTGGTTTCAATGGAGAGACCAACAGAGGCCGATCAGGAACTGGAGGGAATTTAAAGACTGCATAATAGAGCGTTTCCAAACCGATCAGGGAGGAGACTTCTATGAGCATTTCTTTGCTTTGACATAGGAGGGATCAGTAGCAGATTACCGGGAGCGGTTTGAGCACTTAGCTAGTAGGGTGGAGCAACTCTCAGATATAGTGTTGGAGGGGAATTTCATAAAAGGGTTGAAGGCAGAGATCCGAGTAGTAGTGAAAGTTCTGATGCCTAGTGACTTGAGGGGAGGCCATGAAATTGGCACATATGGTGGAAAATCATAAGAATTTAGAGAAGGGAGCCAGGAGCAGCAGCTCAAGAGGCTCTTACAAGACTACGACCACTCTTCTAGCACCCAAGGGGCCTGCCCAAGCAATATTAATGAGACCGCCAGGGAGAAGCCAATAGGAGGAGCGAGAAAAATTTCAAGAGGATGATAGAGAAGGAGATGCAAGAGAAGAGGGCCAAGGGGTTGTGTTTCAGGTGCGAGGAGAAGTATACGCCAGGGCATCGGTGCAAGGACCAAACGCTTTAGGTTCTCAATGTCTGCGATGACGAGGAAACTGAGGAAGAAGGTGAGGAGGAGACCAAGGAGAATCTACACTTGGATCTGGCCGATGTTTCCCTAAACTCAGTGGTAGGATTCACTACGAATCGTACCATGAAGGTGAAGGGGGAGATAGAGGGCAGGGAGGTGGTGATGCTAATTGATAGTGGGGCTACCCACAATTTCATTTCCACTCAGGTCGTCGACCAACTGGGAGTGAAATTGGTGGACACTGATTGTTATCAAGTGATGATGGGTACAAGGAATGTGGAGAAAGGCCAGGGGATCTGTAGAGGAGGATGTTGACCATCCAGGTGATTCAGGTAAGGGAGGACTTTCTTCCACTAGAATTAGGAAACACTGATGTCATCCTTGGAATGAAGTGGTTGCAAACCTTAGGGGAAACCAAGAACAATTGGGAAGCACTCATGATGGAACTAATGACGGATGGGAGAAAGGTGGTTATAAGAGAAGATACAGGGCTATCCAAAGCCATGGTATCACTTAAGACCATGATTAGGAGCCTTCAAGAGGTGGGGAAAGATTATCTGGTGGAACTACACAGGTTGGATGCGATCAGATTGGAGGAGAGAGGGGATGTTTCTCTTTCTGTGTAGCCCTTGGTTCAACAATACAGTACGGTTTTCAATCACCTCAAGGATGGCCACCTCCATAGGAACACGAGCATATTTCCACCTTGAGGACAATGTGGATCTTTGAGAGGGGAGTATTGTTAGACCGGTCCGCACGGGACCGGCACTTCGCAACTGACGCGGGATCTCCGCCTCCTGCGGAGATCGAGCGGCCCGACCGCTCAAGTAGAGCTTTTTAGGAAGTTTTTTTGAGGGTTTTGAGAGGGAAATTTGAATGTAGGGACTGTTTAGGGATTTCCTTTTGATTTGTATGCATTAAATAGTTGGTTTTGCTAGGGTTAGGGAATCTTGAATTTGGCTGAAATTTGAGATCTTTTGGGCTCTAGCGGCGTCTAGAGATTCAGAGAGAACGATCATCCTCTCGAATAGAGGATCAATTGTATCTTGCTAATTTACGTTTTCCTTTCATCAAATAATACAAATTATCTACTGCTTTTGTGATTTTGGCGGACTTTTTGTGAAGAATTCTCACTGTTTTTCGAAGATTGATAGAAAATACTTGAGATCTACAAGTGTTTACTATCATCTCCCTGACATACACAAGGCATACAATTAAAACAATAAAACAAAAAAGACCTAAAGGTCCTTGCTGCTCCCTCTTTTGACTCCAATTTTGAATTTGAAATCAAGTGGACCCCCCCCCCCCCCCCCCCCCCCCCAAAAAAACCCCTCTCTCTCTCTCTCTCTCCTGTAATAGACTTGAACAAGCCCCTTAGAAGGGGCTGGCTGGACCGGTCCACTAGGGGCCGGTCTAACACATTTCAAGTTCATTTGAATCTACTGTTTGATATCCACTGGATAACTATCTTTTCTTCAGCATGCCTTGCCGTTGTTGAGAAATGTTTTTTTCCAAACAACATTGAAGAAGTTATTACTCTGTTGGAAAATCCTTAAAAAAACAAGGGATGAAATTAAGAAACAGAAAATAAAAAGTTAATTTATTACATCTGATTCCACTTCAGAAGAAAAGGAAAAACAAAAAACAAAAAGCAGCCACCTCAGCACTTAATCAACCATTGAATTTCAAATTGCAAGCAGCCGTCGACTAACCAAACCAAACTCAAGAAGATCTTGATATTTCTGAGCATCGCAGAATAATAGAATTTAAAAAATCAGGCAAGTGGCCACCTTTGTCCTATGTAGCCAAATTGTACGATTGCCGTTTCTAGAAACTTTAAGAAGCAAATAAAATTTTAGCCTCTATTCACTAAATGCCATCAAGCTAACATCTTACTGAAATATAAGTCTTTTGAAATTCAAACTAAGTCATGGAAGAAAGATAGAACATACTTAGTTTAAAATACAAAATAGAAAAGATCAATACACTACCTTTGGCACAATAAAAACACCACAATTATATGAAAATGGACTAACTGTCTTTTGGGCATCTAAAAGTACAGCCTTGTAGCTATAAAGGGACTCTCCCTCTCCACCAAGAATAAGTTGGCATCTGCGCCCTGCTTGTAGCTCCCGCAGATTCCCGTGGGCTCCTAAGTTTAAATCTCTCAAAGAATATATGAGATTGGAACTTGAGGAGTATTCTTCACGAATTTGATTCTCAATTTTAATGCCATCAAGTAAAGCTTGAGCCTGTAAAAAATAATGGAATGCATGCAGGGCAATAATCAAAGCAGTTTCAATAAGCACAATCTATATATGACAATAATATCAAGATTACGAATGATTGACTATCCGAAACCTGTTTTGTATTACATGCCACGATTGACTGATCAAAAGATGATCCAATCAGATTCACTGTGGCCAACTGATCTTTCAGAAAAACGACCATGAATGTTTGGAAGGTAGATCTGTTACCAGGTTTGTTAGGTACAACATGGATTGTAGTTTTCCATCCAAACCTGAACAAGTTGAAAAGCAACCCTACACACAAAAAAAAAATAATGTAAAGATATTACAATAACCTAAAGAAATTTCTCAAACAAAATTTTGGAGAACACAAAATATCAAGCACGAAATTAAGGCAAAAAAAAATTGCATATAAACTTAAGTATAGGAGTAAAACAACAAAATATAATTTGCTTATATAAATTAAAAGCATGTTTATATAGAATGTAGACAACTAGACATCTGAGGATACATAGCTCATTTATTATCTCAAAAAACTAATGAACTGTGTGCATACTCACAGTTAAATAAGTTGGTGGTGGTGAGTGCAGTAGCAGGGCTATTCATGAAATATAAATTCCTTAAAATGGAAGCAATCAATGATGCTGGGTATTTGAGAGCCAATCAATAAGAAAGTTCCCAAAACTTAAAAACTGTCTATGAAGAATATATGAAGTTTACTTCAGGGAGCATAACGGTAAAAAATTTTCCCATTCACAAAAAAAAAATTGAGAGATTAGCAATGTAACTACCACATTTTAAGTACATAAGATATGAGAAAATAACTGCATGAATAGACAGTTTTCTAAACATCACTGTCCTGCCACTGGCCCACTAGTATGAAGTAGAAGCCTACCTAGTACATGAGATTCTGCAAGGGTGACGCAAAGATATTTCCCTCTTGATTTAACAATCCTCTTCACCTGATCATACGAATTTTCTGTTTAGATCTAGATTGCATAGACATACTTTTTGTAACTGACAGAAACTTTGAGAAAAAAAAAATCGAGGTGTCCAAAATATCAATCTACATATTTCAAAGATACCTCTGTAAGATATTTGTTCCCAAGTTCTGAGCCAGCCTCTGGTTCCATCAATGCATCCAACCCCCCTTTATCAAGAACAACATCAAAGCTCTCATCTGCAAACTGATCTTAAAAATAGAGGTTAATAGATAAATAATTAAAATTAAAAGGCAATTTGGTCACATTCCACAGCTAAGTTTTGGGACAAAGGTCTACAGCATCTTAGGCTTCGTTTGGGACAGCTTTTGTGCTGCTCTTTAAAATAACTTTTTAATACAAAAATTTTAAATTCAAAAAATTTTTGTAGTTGAAAGCTGTTTTAGAAAGCAAGAATAAATTAGTACCAAATGAAGCCTTAGACAACTACTAGAAAACTGACAGACCTCACCAAAATCACGGGACTAAACATGGATTAATGCACGAATACCACAAAAGACATGTATAGGACTAACAATCCCCTTTTGCATCGCATCAGGATTTAGCTTTTAATCCTACTACACAAGCCGAATTTAATCAGCCTCCCCAAGAAGTTGAATTAATCTAGTGCTGGATTAGATTATGCAATAATGTTTTCTTTAAAAGTGATTTAATAATAATTAGAAAAAGGGTTATTTCTTTATAAACAATTAATCAAATGCCAATATAAAATGTAAAGTCATGCGATTCCTTAACAAATAGAGTTCTACCAATAGGGAATGGAGCCTTGGGAAGCCTCAATCTCCATAATGAAATCCTTATCATACAGTCAAAATTCTAGGACATATATCATCAATCGGCCTAAAAAAACTTCAAGTTTCCAAAACTGCATGCTTGGGATCTTTTAGAGCCCATAGAGGCATAGAGTTATGAAAAATAAACAAAAAATCTATATAATGTACAACTAAAATAATCTTGATAATATAAAAAATGAACATAAAGTTCAAAGGGTAAAAAATCAGAAGTTACATGATATCCAAACGACACAAAAAGTTTTAAATAACCTTTAGCAAGATCAAAATGACCATGATAAATAATTTGAGTGCCAAAACTGCGTTATTCCCAATTAAGAAAAGTGCAGAAACAATTTTAGTTTTCTTTTGGGCAGTCCCCAATCACAAAATAAAATGATCTAAGGAAGCAAGCAATCAAAAGCAAAAGCAGTAACCAATGGCAAATGCTGTCACTGTCCATTTTGAAGACTAGGCACGTAGACCAGCATTTCGAGCTCGAAGTGCAAGTACTTTTGTAGTTTTTGAAGGCTAGGCACATAGATTTATAGCCAAAGCACTTAAGAAATTTAGTTTTTTTAGAAGCAAGATTTTGCCACAATAGCACGTAAAACAATATAACAGTTCATATGAAAAACCAAAAAAAAAAAAACAAGAAAACCAATTTCATTACTGATTATAATTTAATAACTATGAGATGAACCATTAGAATTTTAATCACCCCCCTGTAGAAGGGTCAACACTCGTTTCTGGGGTGCAGGAATTCCTTTCCACATATTTTTCCATCTTCCAAGAACATTTTTAAACTATTTGGTGAAGGATCATGCTGTTAGTATCTATCATTAGCCATCTACTAATACTGAAGAGAACAGTTTCCAATAGAATTTATAACGAAAAAGGTTCCTGTATCTTCTCAGATGCGAAAGAGTACGTTTTTAAGAGATGCAAAGTGATACTTCAAGCATCGAAAAAATGTTTGAGTTTTTTTTTTTTTTTTTCAAATTTCAGTTCTACTGCTTATTTTAAGCTTCAAAGTTCAAACTTTTATTAACCTCAAACTTTTTTCATTTTGGCTAACCTGAAAAACCGAAATTCCTAACAACATCTAACAAAATTTAAAAGAAAATCTTAACCGTTAACAGCCAATCATAAAGAGCACGAATACATTATAAGTTCTTCAACTCTATGAGCCTTTTCTCTTCACCAAACAAACCAAAAGCCAAACAACCAAAGAAAAAGATAACTTGGCACTCCTACCTGCATGTCGGTCATGTCCATAACCCGCCATCTCATCTCTGGGCGCATGCGGACGTTGCGTCGTAGCATATCGGAAACCACAATCTTAGAAAAATCGATGTTGGTAATTTGTCGGAATCCCGCGTCGTATAGGTGCTCGGAAACGCTAGAATTGCCGCATCCAGGAACAAGTATCTGAGGCGGCCCCACGGCGGCATCGGAAGAGGTGGCTACAGACGAAACGGATGAAAGCTGCGAAAGAAGCAGGTCGCGGAGAAAGGGCCATTCGGCGTACCACTCAAACGAATCTCCAGCACCCCTTAAAGAGAAGAACTTGTCCCAGTTCTCCTTGCTGGTGAAGTCCCCTAGGGTTTCCAGGAGGTCCATCGGAGCCTGTCTGCTTTTCCCACTCGTGCTGCTGTGGGAAGAGAATCTAACAAGACAGAAAGGTTGTGCGGCGGATGCGCGCTTCCGGCCGAGAGAAAACGGCGGGAAGTGGGTGGCGTGGGAGAGGCGAGAGGACTTCGCAGGGAAATCAATGCGAGCTGTCTGACTATTTATCAGAATTTCTACAAATTTATCAATAAGAATTTACTAAATTTAGCATACAAAAGTCCTCATCTGTATGTATGTTCAATTATATGTATAATCATTTTAATTTATATACTCAAAAGTAGCACTTCATTTTATCACCATTAAATTTGAAATATTTTCATATGCAAATCAACATTTTATATATTATAACATATTTATTTATATATATTCTTATTTTAACTCATATAATTAACAAAATAAAAAAAATGAAATCTTAGAGGGTACATTTTAATGAGGAGATAAAAGGGTTTGAGACATAATCATATAAAGATATTTTGTGTTATATCATTTTCTTACTTGCAAGTTGCACTTAAAATTTAATTCAATACTAAATTATTATTAGTAACTTGTTTTAGCAAATCTAACTTGTTTTAGTCTCATTTGGAGTAGTTGATCTTAGATAACTAGCCCCCCACTAAGAAGGTTGTTGCGGGTTAGAATATACGCGGTGATAGATTTAAAATACTTTCATCTTAGCGTTGTACGAATATTCAACACACAAACATGAAAGGAAAATAAACACCTGGATTTTTACGTGGAAAACCCGAAAGAAGGAAAAAATCACGGGGTCACGCTCAGTTGAAGTAATTCTAATAGTATTTGTTTGAAGTACAGAGGTTGATTCGTCCCACAAGTTAGGACGATCAAATTACAAAGAGTTTCTTCTGAATTGAAATTCAGTTACAAAGTTATGCAGAATTCCGGCATCTCCCGAATATCCGGCAAAATTCTGGCGTATTCAGGCGGCGGAAAGAACTCCGGCGGTGGTCGAGGATGAGCTAATTCTCCTCCTCTTCTCTTTGCTTCAGTCCCCTCTCATGAGAAATAAGGGGTATATTTATAGTTTTTCTAGAGTGACATAGCTCGTAAATAGGTGTGAGATCATGATCAAATAGAGAATGGTCGAATGGACGGCAAATACTAAATCCCTTGTTCGTGCACCTTTCGTCAGACATTTGAAGGCCTTAGTGATATCGGAATTCGATGATCTTGGACTCGTTGGATTTGTCTCGTCAAGCCGTTCGATTCGACTATAAGCTCGTTAAAATCGAAAACCGTTTGATAACTCAAAATGTGGTAAGAGCTTTCCAACAGCACTTCGAGTGCTTGATTTGGGTTCATTTGGGCTCGGATCGAGTTGAATTTGGTGTCGTTAGGTTCGTATTTTCGAGACGCTCAGTTTGACTATAAGCTCATTGAAATCGGAGTTCGGGTGCTTCCAAATTTAATTTTTAAAATTTTCGAGTTGATTTTTGCTTTGAGATTCGTGCCCGATCAAGATAATTTTATGATGACGTATCAATGGTAAATGCAATTAATATTGAGAAACCCTTCTTTTAATAGATTTCATTTGATATCAAACTCAACTAGATAAACTCTAAGGCCATGAGTGATTTATATTGTGCTCTAAAATATGATAACTATTTACAAGTTTCAATGCTTATGACCACCAAAGATGCATGAGAATGTTTTTTTTTTTTAATCCCAACCAAGGGCTTAACCATTTTTTTTCTAATTTTTCAATTTTTAAGGTTTAGGGCGCAAAAAATATTTAGTTTAAATTATAATAACTTTTTTTATTAGAAATATTTGCCCCAAATCATCATGAAGCATCTTCACATAATCACACCACTCCATGTGAGCTTTTTAAATTTTCAAGTAATTGACATCCTTGTCATAACACAACATTTTTTATAGTACATGCACACATGAGTACATAACATGCCATCATGATACCCAAAAATCTTATATTGAATATTTAAAAGTGCATTTAAAAGATGCATGAAAATGTTAAATAAAAATATTGATATAATATTTCATGGATTTTAAAAATCTTGTATGTAGTCTAATCTATCCATTGATGATATGCAAACAAAAATTATGAAGATTATAAATTCTTTGCATTCATTAAAACTTTATCATTTGCATTCATCAATGACACCCTATAACAACAATCATTCACCCTCTAATATCTCAGTCATAAGAAAGCTAACAAAGTCATTAACAATCTACACTATTGTATGAGTAGAGCCAATCAATTCAATCCCACAAAGAATCATAAAGCAAGACTACACATTTAGTTATTATTATATTCAAAGCACAATCTCACACATACCTCTAATTTCTCTCCATCTACCTTAACCTATTGGCCTTTTGAGAGCTCTAGCACATACATTTTTAGTCCTCTCAAACATCTCTTCTAAATGTTATAAATTCATTCTTTTATGTACCAATAGGTTCTCAAAATGGAAAAAAAAATCATCCTTCTCATAGGGGTGAAGTCATACAATATATTAACTTTCTTTATCGACCGTATTACTTATCTTTCAGTGTCATAGCACATCATTTGAAATAATAACACTTCTTTAAAAGGTGCCAAGATTGTCAAGTTAGATCATCAATATCAATTTGATTGGAGATACCCTACTATGGACTATCCCAATGCAAATGACCTAGCTAAGGCTTTCAATAAGACATGATTGCGGCAAAGCTTAGGGTTTAAGATTTAGATTTATGTGCTTCTCTTCCTTTCTTTTCCCTCCAACCTCCGACGGCCTATTTTGCTCCAATATTTTGGATAGTTGAAGGGTTCGAAAGGCATTTTGATCTATGATAAGAAAGCTTCCCATCTTGCTAATTGTTGTTGTGTTTATTTTATTTGTAGACAAAGAAATAGAAGCAATCCTCTTCACAATCAGTCTACCACATTGTGCTATATAAAAAGGGTTGTCCCCAACCAAAATCTCTGGAAGGAAAAAATTTTGGTGTTCTTCGATTGGAGACAGGAGTTTGCATCTGGATTCTGTAAGTGTGCGCAATAAAAACATAACGTGCATACTGACAGAATCTCAGACTTTGGGCGGGAGAGGATGGGTCTCCCGTCTATACTCCGCACATAATAATGTCCTTCAACTAATAAATTGTTCTATGTGGACACAGAACACAGTTCAACGTACGAAGACCAACTAGAATGCACCACTTCAACAGTATCGAACATGATACCGAACGGGGGTGACGTTACGCATTCTGATTGGTCTCTATACGGCATTCGACATCCACACGGAATAATTTGCCCCTTCAGTTGAAGTTCCTTTGAAGGTTGCCTGGGAGATTTACTGGACAGTGATGATAAGCTTTTACCAGCAGCTCCATAGTGTGTTCTATCGCTAGGATGTTCTTTCCTTCAAAAGCAAACAAAGGGAAGTTTTTGGGTTCCTGCCAGCCTTTTTTTCTTATGGCTGTTTCTTTTTGTGCTTACTCAGTTCAGTGTTTTCCTTATCTTCATATTTCCTGCTTCATGGATTAGTTCGAGCATTGGTTATTTTTTTGTCAGCAGCTCAGATTCAGTGGTTGTAATTTGGATTAGCTGTTGTTTTGCTCCGGCCTTGTAATTAATTTCCTTATAGATTGAAAATTTTGGGTTTTGCTCCTAATTCTCCCAGAGAAAAAAGATAACTTTCAATCAAAATCAATCATAAACGACCAAAAACAGACAAGTTAGGCTAGTTAGCTGAAAGATTGATGGGTAGAAGCAATCAAGCAAAGAACAAAAAAGATGTCAAAAGCACATATTATTGTCTTTATTGCAGAGTAGAAATTGTTGAGCACAGATGTAACACGAAATTAATGAAGAAATAACAAGTGTAACGATGAGCTCTGTTTAGTGTTCCAGGCATGTAACTGTATCCACCATGGATTACGATGGCTACTTGACTAAGCCTGGTAAAAGGTTTCCTCTGCAATAAATTAAAAAATTAAATTTCGATAACAAAGAATGGAAATGCGAATCAATGGAAACGATTCGATATCACCCGTTTTGGAATTGGGGTTGCAATAGAGCGTGGCGAAAACCAAAAAATTCGGTACGCTATCGCAATAGCAATCACTTATAAACGCAGAGATTACGCAGAAAAGAAGAAAACAGAGGTACGAAACTGAAGTAAAATGTATCAGATCTAGACAAAAGCGAGACTCGGGGAAGATTGAGAATCCGCTCGGTCAGAAGATCGATGCATCAATATCGCTGGTCTCAGGAGGCGCTCAATCATTACGGGCTTACCCGCATATCGGCGCCGCTGAACCAGCATGAGATAAAAATGAGAGATTAGGAAGTCAGAAAAAACGACAGCAAAGCTCAAAAATCGCTCACTAGCTACTCCAAAGTCGCTTCCACGCTATTGCAATCGAGGATTCCGGTTTCGATTTCATATCATTCAACTCCTACCTAAGATTTCACTCACGACAAGATGATGCCTGAACAGATAGTTTTCGAACGAATATGGGATCGCCATTGTCGCTGTTCAAGTGGAAGACTGAACTGCAATATCCCTACCTGATGAAAGAGGAGAGCAGCCGGCGACGGAGGAGTAGAGATGGTCGCCCTCGCGGAGGCCGAGGCGGCGGCGACCGTGGATGATCGACAAAGCTGTGAAGCAAGGGGTATAAATAGGACGGCCAGCGGGATATGGGCACGGGGCTTAGGGTTCTCCTAATTTATATATAAGGTTACTTACTAACGTGACCGTCTGATGGGAATCGGATGGCTGCAGCTAATATGAAAAGAAGATGAATTTGTGACTTTTAATTGAAATCACTTCACCATTCATTTTCATTAAATAATTTAATAATTTTTAAAATTAACAATATTTAAAATTTGCTTAACTATCTTTTATTTATATATATTTTTTTAATTTTTTTAATGCCAAGCTCATATTGAACCTATAATTGATGTGTTATAAAAAAACTCAATTTGATCGGACATGAAGCTTGATGTACTTTATTTTTAATAATTTTATAATCAAATTGTCAGCTCGGTGAGACGAACCCAACAACACTAAAAGTGATATGATTTGAGCTCAAATCAGCACAGATCAGATACTTAAAGTATCATTAAAATTTTGAGAATATTAATTGGTTAATAAAATAATCGTCAAATTTTACATGCTTATAATCAAATTGAGTGTTTCAACAAGACAAATCCAACGAACTCATCATTGCCTAATTCTTATAATCTTAAGGCCCTTAAATGGTAAAAAATAGTCGTGAACAAGGGAATCTACAGCCCATCTAAAGGAGTGACGTTTAGGATTCTGGCTAAATAATTAGAACATGTCATTCTTAAAAATATATAAATAAGCCCACACTGTCTACATGAAGAGAACATTTTGCATGAGATTCCAAAGAACTTAGATGTTTAAAGAGTCTCAAAACTCTACTTGAGCAACACCACCCAACCCTTAGACCACAATCATACCATGACAACGATAATACTATGTCAGACCACCACTTAACTACCACAAGACCATCATTATTAGACCACTATCATCATAATAGCACCAACAGACCATTGTCATTGAGCAGCTATTGCTCGATCATATCCAGATTAGTTAGATCGAGCCGCCACAACCCAACCTCTACAATGGAATCATCATCACCTAACATCTGTCATCGAACCACTATTGCCCTACGGCCCCTACCTTTGTCAAGGCCATCACCGCTCAATTAACTTGTCGGATCACTGCCACCCTAACCGTCGTCAAAGGACCTCTCCTATCAAACCAACTCCTCCCGACCACCATTATCTAACCATCATCACTAGATCACAAGTCCAAATGCATCTACTCCCCCGAAGACTCTATATTGTTTTCTTCCAACAACTCATACTCTTATAATCTCGTTTTCTCCAATTTTAAGATGGGCGAATATTTGCAATCAACACTCATTTAATGGAATTATTTTGGCCGAGCACATGCACGATGATTTATCCCATTCCCAAGATTTCCATATAAAAACTCTCATAAATCCTACAACAATAAATCACTAAGAGTTTCCCCATAAGATCTCTCGAACGATGAATATAAAATTCTTATAAAATGCTAAAATATATGGATAATATTTTATCTATTATGTAACATCACTGGAAAAAATCTACTCAGATTAATTCAAAATAAATATGCATAGCAACATAAGGAGCTTTTATATTTGATTTGCTCTAATTTAATTAGAAACATTGATAATAAAGATAATATTTGTTTGTCTAAATGAGGCACAAAATAAAGTGGGTGATTAAAAAAATATATCAATTTTTCATTTGCAAATACAATTTATATATCAGATGTGGCACTAATCTCAATAAAGACTTGGTTTGAGACGGCTTTCTTATTGCTTTTTAAAATAACTTAGTACTAGAAAATTATTTTAATAAGCAATAGGAAAGGCATCCCAAACGAAGCCAAAATCTAACAATAAGATTAGTATTGATACGAATTCAATCAGGATATTTTGCAGCAATTTTTTTTTTTTAATTTTGTTCCTTCCTGCAATAGATATCTTTGTATTCAACGAGTCTTGTAACCTTTTTGAAGATTTAAACTTTGTTTGGAATGACTTTCTTACTACTTAAAGCAACTTTCTATTACAAAAGTTTTAATTTTTATATTAAAAAACTACTTCAGGAAGCAGTAAGAAAGCCGTCCCAAACGGGCTTCATTTGACAAGACTGATTTACTTCTTTTTAAAGCAACTTTCTAGTAAAAAATATCTAATTCTAAAAATTTTTGTGCTATAAAATAATGAAGAAAACTATCCCAAACAAAATCTTAATGAGATATCTCTCTCCCTATCTGCATGATGAACATAAGTTATTTGAACCACTTAAATCTCATGCTGTACTTATTTTTGCTTCATCCATTAAGCAATCAACTCTACTAATCCATGTTAAAAGTCAAATTGCTTGGTAATTCCCTTCATTCTCTTGAACTCCAAATAAAACATCATTGAAAAAAAAAAGAGAACAGAACAATCATTCTCCTCTTAGGAAAAAATTATTCTGTGCGGAGACCGTACACGAAACACCGTCCGGAGACTAACCAAAATACGACATGTCAGGAGTACCGAGCCGCGGTACTGAGCAGTCGAGCAAGAAATGACGTGACGCATTCTGGATGGTCTCCAGACTGTGTTTGACATCCGCACATAATAATTAATCTCTCTTAGGGCTCATTTGGTTGCTTGAAGTTATAGATTGTTATTTAAAATTATGATAATTATTGAATTCGTTAATTGTTGAATATAGTCGGTTCGAGTTGCCCTGCAATTGGAACACTTTTTTTAATTCCAGATAATTACAACAGATAATTCAAGCTTTTAGAATTGATAAAAATATAAATCCTTGAAACCTGCAAGGGAGTATGAGAAGCCAATGAAATTTAAGTTTTTCTTTTCAGCTTACTATGATTTCCAATGGAAGTAGTTGAAGCTTAAAATAAGAATATCTGATGATGTATTTATGTTAGCAGATAACACGAAAATCTGTTGGGCTCTCTTCCAACAGAAAAAGACTTTGAAAACACTAAGGGGTTGTTTGGCAACAAGTGGGATTTAACTTGAATAGGATTTACAAAATGCTGTAAATCTACATTTAGTAAATCCTGCTAAAGTTAAATCATGAAAATTGTTTCGTAACGTAAGGGTTAAATCCTCTGGAGCTGTTTGACAATGTAATTAGATTTAAGATGGTTATTTGTACCTTGTCACTAGAAGCCAGATTCCACTGTTCGCTCTCCTGCCTCTCCCGCGCCTAGAATCTTAAATCTGTCGAACTGCAAGATTTAGTAAATCCGAGATTTACTACAAAGATGATAAGACGAAGGATTTATTCTGCCGTAACATCCAACAGCTTCATAAATCTTGTTTGGTAGGATTTAGCGTAAATCCTGCTGCATAAATCCCGTTGCCAAACAACCCCTAAAAAGTCCTAGTAATCCACAGAATTTCAATGAATTTTATACATGAACTATGTTGAAAGTTTCAAACTCTACCAAAACATTGCAGCACATTTTTCTTTTTACACTAATAATGTTATGATGCATCAAATGGCAAGTTTCGGTCCTCCCCAACTGCTTGCTACCTGCTAGCAGGTCTGAGCAGTGGAGGAAATATAAATCAGCAGTCACTGAAAGAACAAAACTACTAAGCATTAACTTGTTCCAAAATTTTGCAATCTGTATACAAAGTATGCTACTTACGAGAAAGAAATTTGGTTGAATTCATGTTGGTTTTTGTCCATTCTGCGTGCCTCTAAAGTAGCTCCTTTCTGCTTTTGCAAGGCGAGCTTGGAACCATGACCACTCTAACTTGCACCTCTCTCTCACCTGATCATGTAAATAAGACTCAGATGTGTTTGTCATTGTAAGCACACCGCGAATAGTATAGATAAAGCTGATGATGATGATTATTATTACATTTGCTTCTAATTATTATCAACATCCACCAAATCAGAAGCACAATGAGCTAGATTTATGAACTTTTTCTTTGATATTTTGACCGTTGAAGTGTTACATTTTATGTTTAAAGCTTCGTTTGGGACGATTTTCTTACTGCTTCTTAAAGCAGCTTTTTAGTACAAAATTTAAAATTGTTGTACTAAAAAGCTGTTTTAAGGAGCAACAAAAAAGCTGTCCCAAACGAAGCCTAAGTCAGTTGGAAAACTCAAAACAATTAAATCAGCATGTACATTTTTGTCATGAACTCCACATTCAGGCTTCATTTGGGATGACTTTCTTGCTACTTCTTAAAGCAGATTTTAAGTATAAAAATTAAAGTTTTTGTACTAGAAAGTTGCTTAATGAAGCAGTAAGAAAATCGTTCCAAACAAAACATCAAATTCAAATTTCCTTTGGATGATGGTGATTGCTCTTTTTTGTCATTCATATGTGCACATCTCAATTTGTTCTATGCCAGCCAACTAATTCAATTGGCAATGATCTTGCAAGTTGTTGGTGACTATATCATAATAAATTCCTACCTAAAGGACCTTCGGATGGGAAAAAATCTAAATTCTTATCTACTTAATCTTTGGTATGATAAAATTTCAATGAAACATGAACTCTAGATAGTTAGCTTTTGTTGGTAGCAAAAACCATGATGATATAAAAACACCAATTAAGATATGATTGGTGAAAAAATAAAATTAGAAAACTTGCAATATCAAGTACTTGATATTGACAATGTTGAACCATATCCAACATTCATGGGAGAGAATAGGAATATAAATACTACTAAAAAGCAACATTGTCATACAAATTAGGCTTTGTTTGAGAAGACTTTCTTATTGCTTCTTAAAGCAGCTTTTTAGTATAAAAATTAAATTTTTTTACTAAAAAGTTGTTTTAAGAAGCAGTAAAAAAGCTGTTCAAACGAAGCCTTAATGAGAGTAAAAAAGAAAAAAAAAATGAGAGAAAAAAGAAAAAGCAGCATTCTTCCTAAAACCAACATACTCCCAGACCTTTCAAAACCAATATTAAAAGTCCTAAATTCTTGTACAAAATATACATGGATGTGCTTGATTAGCACCGTAAAAGAAAGCTTTCCTCTCAGCTGAAAGGTTTATTACAAATAATACGAACGGATGTGTTCTTTGCACAGCCAAGTGCAAGGGTCTTTAGGATTCTAAGTACAGAATGAAGTCCTACTTTTATTAAGAAGAAAGCTTCGTGTTTTACATCTCTAATGGCTAACCACGATCTGGTCCTTGATTTATTGAAAGATTTTGTCACTCCTTTTTAAGCTATAGGTGAGATTTTTTTTTTCTTACGCAATTCATTAAAATCAATATATATAATGAAGGTTTTCAAGCTTGGGTTAGTCTTGTTAAAATCACTCTAGAAAATGAGCATACTCGACAATTATAAGATGTAATTTCTAGAGAAAAGATATAGAAAGTACCGCTACCCATGGTGTTTTTCCACCGTATGATTCTCCCTGCAATATTTAAGATTTTTAAACAATGAACATTTGATGAACCACAAATAAAATTAGGCGTAAAGATAATAGACAAGTTATTTGGCAGGTAGCCAAGTAGTCAAGTATAAGCATTATTAGAGAAATAGTTCCAAATTGGACATGTGTTAGGAAATTAATTAAACAAGTACTTTCACAATAATCAGAGAGGCCTTTAAATGTCCTAGAATTCTTAATTCAAAATTTTGGATTAACATTGTTTAGGCTTACAAAGTTTATAGCATCAAAAATAGCATGACTAATGATAGGAAATAGTTGAGTTCGCAAGCAACCATAGCAATAATCGGTGAAAACAACGAGAAATTTGCAAACTGAGGAAAGACAATCCAAACGATAGAGAATTTTATAGAACTCAAATCAAAGAAAACACCAAGCAAAGATACAAGTGATCCTCAATTCGAGAGGAGGATCATTCTCTCCCAAATCTCTAGATGAAATCTAGAGTCCAAAGACACCAAGAAAACTTAACAAGAACACAATTATCATCGTATTCCTAACCCTAATTTTCGCCATACTTAAGACATGAAATTAGAAAACAAAAGCAAAAGACTAATTTGCCCATGCCACTCCCCCCTTGTCTCCAATTTTGAATTTTGAATTTCAAGTGGACCCCACCCTTCTCTCTTTACCTGTTGCCGCAGCCTCCCTCCTTGAATAAACCTGGACCGGCCACTTCTAAGGGGCCGGCTGGACCGGTCTAGTAAGGACTGATCTAACAACTAATGAAACAAGTTTCATTTTAAAAGATATTTAAACAACTAAATATCATGAGAGTTTGACAAATCTTCCAAGTTCTATCTATTATCGAGCAATAAAGTCAGAAATTACAATTATATAACTATTACTTGTGAGCTAGTGTGATCTAATCTAGCTATCTCCATTGAAAATTAATAAATATAAAAGAGCTGAAAATATTAAGAACTATGTATAGACATAGTGTGCGCTCTAAAAAGGCTTTTTGTTTCTTATAGTGCATGCTTTAAAAAAGTGTTAGACTGGTCCAGTGGACCGGTCCAGCCGGTCCATGCGGGACCAGCCCAGACGCGAACAGGGCAATTGTTTCCGCCCGCTGGGATGCTGTGCGAGCCGCACATCGTGCGGGAGCCAAATAGGAAAGAATTTTTTGGGAATTAAGAGGGAAATTTGAATGTATGGATTATTTAGGGAATTCCTTTTGATTTGTATGCATTAAATAGTTTGTTTTCCTAAGGTTAGGGCATCTTGAATTTGGCTAAAATTTGAGATCTCTTAGATTTAGGTTTTCTTTGGGCTCTAGCGGCGTCTAGAGATTTGGGAGAGATCGATCCTCCTCTCGAATTGAGGATCAAGTATATCTTGCTATTTTCCGTGTTCCTTTCATCAAATAATACAAATTATCTACTGTTTTCGTGGTTTTGTGCGGACTTTTGTGAATGATTCTCATTGTTTTCCAAAGATTGATAGAAAATACTTGAGATCTACAAGTGTTTCCTATCAAAAAGGCTCCCTATCATTTATGGACTAAAAAAGAGTATATTTAAAAGACATAATGGATAGTAGATCAACACTACCTAAATCTCATTGAGGACTTAACATTCTATAAGATAGCTTGGATAGTGGATAAACATTACCCAAATATTTTATTCATTGAAGACTTCTGTATTCTAGTTTCGAGGCTTCCAATGTGTTCGGGCCTCCTAATCCAGGTTAAAGGCTTCCATTGGTCCCAAGGCCTTATAGTTATTTACCTCTTTTGATTTTAAAGAAAACTCTCAATTAAGAATGTTGAGGGTCAACATTAATTGTAAGTTGTGGATGGCTTCATGGATTAAAGTTTAACAAGTTGCATTTGCATTTGGATTAATTTCACTATGTGCTCATAAGAGATGTAAGGACATGGTGGCGAGCCAACTCATGGTCAAATGGTTCCATCATCAAAGATCCACCAATGGACCACAATATAAATGATAAGAAGTCACGCACTTTGATGGTTTGTTGACCAGGGAAAATATTAAAAATAGTGTGTTCCCTCATCAAAGGGTTCCTATAAACTGGAATTGTAAAATATGCCAAGGAGACCAACTTTGTGATAGACCTTGGCTAATAAAGACTTTGCTATCCAATTAGTGGACCAAGAGGCTCAAAAGCTTGAAGACCTGGTTAGTGGAGAACATATAGGTTTTTATGATCCAAGAAGCTCCTAAGACAACTTACTAAACAATTAAGCCCAAAAGAAAGCCAAAGTTAGAGTACAAGTTAAGTCAATAAATCATACTCAAAGGTGGCAAAGTCACAATTTAAACTCAAATTCATGTCAAAATGTCTAACTCATGATCAAGCCCAAAAGTCCAATTGGGTGCATAGGGAATATTTAGCTACAAGGCGGTTACAAAGTTAGTTATATAATAAAGAGAGGGAAGATCATATAACGGTTTTAAAATTTAAAAACATTTCCCCCCAAAAAAGGAGGAATATCACCATTCGTAAAAGAAGTTAGGATTGGGTCAATAACCGAACATCATTCATCACTAAAAGAGAAAATCTACACGACAACTCATCTCATGAGGATTATTATATAATAAGTGGAAATTTTAGAATTATCTCTTCATTTTTATTGGTGTTTGTCTTTCAACTCTCTATGATAATAAATAATTTTACCTAACATTATTTTCTTGATAGATGTGGGCTCTAAATCTCACCAACCACCTTTGATAAAATTATGATAGCTTGGCATCCAGCTTTCCTTTTCTTAAGATGTAATGGATATCGTATAAGATATTGCCCATATATAATTCATACATTTCACCCTCTTGTGAGGATCATATATTCCACCCTCTCATAAGAACCTTATAATCTGGTATGAGATTTCTTATAAGTCAAAGCCCCCATGATTAATGACTCATCTTAATCACGAGCGAGAACATTTAATTAAAGCTAGTATGTAGGCACTATGATGTTTTGCGTTAATGAAAACTTGGATTGGGGATAGAAAAATGATTTGTTATTGGCACAAAGAGAAAAGGTAGCTTGATGAAAAATTTGAACAAGGTTTCATCATCCCAGCTTATCGAGGACCTTAGCCTATTTAATCAATAGAGTCAGCAACCAAATTTAACAAAGAGAAAAGGTAGCCTGCATCATCCCAGCTTATCGAGGACCTTAGCCTATTTAATCAATAGAGTCAGCAACCAAATTTAACTAAAGGATTCTTACAAACAATCATGAGTGACATCATTCAATGAAAATTTGCATATTTGGGGTTGAAAGCTTATCTAATGAACCAATATTAAGGCCAACGTTGGCTAACATGTACCTTATGACTCACAAGTTATAAGCTTGGCCATTAATTAACATTTATATTTACATCATTATAATATTTTAATGATGTCATCACAATCAAACTAATCATTCTATCAGAGGCAACATTCCACATCCTTACTAGCCTAAGATTTTTTTAGTGTTGCCATATATATATACAAGATATGACATTAGTTCTTTATGAGCTTGGTCAAATATAGATTTGTCATCCTTAGCAAACTCATGTGGAGAATAGTTGGATAGTTGCTTTGAGCACAAAGGGACTAATTATTTCTTAAGCTTTTTTAACTTGTAAGGGGGCTAAATATAGATAGAGTTCTATTTGGTTATGCATTGCAATAATTATGCCAATCATCAGGAATGTAGCCCAAAATATGTTTGATGTTGGAATTAAGAGGGAATTTTTATGATGATGAATTAGGGGTGCAAGTGAACCGAGCCAACTCGGCACGAGCTCGAATCGTTCATGGGCTCGCGAGTCGAGCTTATCGAGCTCATGAGTCAAGCTCGAACTAGATGCAAATCGGCTCATGAGCTCGCGAGCCAGCTCGAATTATTTTTAGGATTTTTTAAAATAAAGTAATTAGTTTTTTTATTAAATTTAAATCTAAAAAAATTTGTAGCTAGTTTTTTTTTAAAGAAATTGTGAAGGATGTAGTAGCTGCAATGCAAATTTTCAAAAAATATGTATAATAAATGTTAAAGCTGCAACAGCTATAGTGCAAATTTTCACAAAAATAGATATAATAAATGTTAAAGCTGCAGCTACAGTGCTGCATGTTGGTTTTTTAAAAAAAATCAAATAAAATAAGTCCCGTTGATCTAGAAAACCAACTCTTTCTTTCAAAAAATGCAGAACTTTTTCTTTATCCACCAAATAATGCAATGAAATTGGGCAGGAAAACAACGATTGGCGAGAGTGAAAATGAAATTGAGTGGCTCGGCGAGCTCTTTCCGATGTCACGAATCGAGCTCGAGCTCGATTTTTGAGCTCGACTCGAGCTCTAGCTCGAGTTCAAACTCGATATTTGACTCGCGAGTTGAGCTCGAGCACCCTCTGGCTCGAACTCGAGTCGACTCGTTTACACCCCTATGATGAACCCCTCTTGTTATAATTGATAATAACCGTACCTATATAGAGGAGAAGGCTTTTTTTATGTTGAAGAGTTTCTTTTTGGCAATGAAACCCTTCAATTATGATATTTAGATAACAAAACCCATCATTGGGGTACGAGCTCAAATTATTTGCTATGTGAATGCAAGTTAATAATATTGGTAAATCTCTTCAGTTATGATGTACAAAAATCAAACACATCATCAGAATAAGGCTTGAAGTATTTGACTTGATAATTGGAGGGTATTTACTTACTTATTAATCCATCCTACTATACTATGTGTAATTATGCATCAAGTGCATGTGCATATATGCCCACGACCTAATTTGAGTTGTATGGTGAGCAAGAAGGGACTATTTTTTATCCTTTTTAATTAACTTGAAGGGGTTTTAACCTAAATGAAAACTTGTCAAACTAACCACCACCTCGAATATGTCAATTTGGACTCCTGGAGATAGCACATCAGTTAAACCAATCTAAAGTCACGTCTCAATTTAATGTTCATGGTTAATATCAGAATTCTCTCTTTTGAAGAAGTTGGAAGCTAATATTAAAACTGCAACAACTGTTTGTATGACTACTATACTATAACATGTCAAAGTAATAGTTGGTTTCTCTAAGCTATTTCAAATATTTTACTTCAAAAGTGGAAAAAGAAGCCTAACGAATACATTAGATTCTTACCAACTATGAGGTAGTTTTCATAAGGGGTTGGTGCATGTAGTCTTACACCTACTTAGGATGATAAATTTTACATAAAAATTGAAAGAAACATGATAACATATTAGATAGTAAGAATGAAGTCCCCAAGTAGTCGTTATGTTGTCATTTCAAAAAATAAAAATAAAAGGTAGTTGGTATGTTGTCAAAACTAACTTGATTTCCAAGTGATGGGATGGCTTGATGAACAATCCATTGGGAGTCAACCACACCAATTTTCATATAAGCTGGCTGCAGAAGATGCAAACGAAAAGTATCATCTTTAGGAAAAATAGTACATAATGGCAACTACAACAATTTATCCATATCTATGTCACTGATATCAAAATTATAAAAGTTCATTAAAAAAAAAAAATACTCAAAGCTGAAAAGCTGTGGAAGAGAAAGTTGAAGGAAAAATGATGACTTCTGACCTCTACACATCTGCTTAGTGCAAAGTCCAAGCCCCATCCATGAACCAAATCATTCTGAAGTATCAAAATACAGAAATTCGTCATTGGAATCATTACTTCACACGATGGAATACAAATATTAAACTATGATCATCTCCTTAACTCCAAGTAAATGTACCTGAAGCATATGCCACACGCAACGCCAAGCAGTTCTTGAAAAGACAGGGGCCATCATTTCCACAAAGCTACAAGAATGCATGAGGTGAATAGTATGAATTACAGCAAAAATCCATACAAGGTAAAATTAGAGGTTTTCTAGACTCCAGTGAACAAAATTCTGAGAAATGAATTTTGAGTTATGTGCTAATATGGATAAAAAAGACCAAGAATGGAGGTTTGTACGCTGCACATGGTGGCAAATGTGGATCAACGCACCAACCGGGATTCTCCGAGGTGTCCCTGCGAAAATTTACATTAAATACTCTGAGTATCAAGAAAGTCCACCAAAATCCCACCGACAGAACTGCAACCTTCATGTCAATAAGAAGACAAAACAATGGAAGAAAAATTGAAGTAAACCTACTTATGAACTTCACTGTGACCTCTCTTTTTGGTCATCTGCCATGATAACCTTCCATTGGGCTCCAGAGCTGGTTGTGATATCTCCAAGTTATATTTTTTCACCAGATGAAGATATCTAGCATATGAAAGAATAAGAAAAATTAGATAATCAGCCAGACGAACAAAGTGACTAATGCAGTAATGCTGCTGCAAATATTTTAATGATAAAATATAGTTTATGTATACTTCTCTGCATCAAAGTTTTTGAGTCCAAGATCCTCATCCCATACAAATATATAGTCATAAGCTGCTACAACATCTGGATGCAGAAAGCGTTTTGCATACCACCTAAGTATAAAAAGACACAGGAAAAAGTTACAAATCACAACACTGATATACAAGAAAAAATTGAATATTTATTTTGGAGACAGAAAACTGACATAGCCCGAGGATTCAAAAAGAAATAAGAACTGCCTAGGAATGCCCATAAAAGGTGAAAAACTATCTACTTGATTACCATTTTGCTTGCTTCCTCACACTGACATGAACTGCACGCTGAGACCACTCAAATTGCTCCCACTCGCTAGCTCGACCATCATAGTGGAAGAGCATGATTGTAAAATCCTTGGAGAACTACACAAAATGTAGAGTGAAATAATAATTTGAAATATTAAATGATAAGAAAGAAAAAGAATAATGCAATGGCCAACAAACCTTTTTCAGCGCTGCATCGATGTTTTTAGAGTGATCAAAACCGACTGCAAATGCTACCAAGTATTTTGGCCGTGTTGGGAGGTCCTGGAAAAGATCATTATATGGTAGATTTCTTAACATTCTGACTGAAATAACAACAATGAGGTTTTACTCTCCTTGGAAAAAATAAAATGATTTATTAAGGAGCAATGTGCAATTTTGAGCAAATGTTTTGAACTTAAAAACAAAATTGAGATTTTATGGTGTATATAATGACAAAAATGGTTGAATGATAGCATTTCTAAGGGGTATTTGAGTTTGATTTGAACAAATGGGAATTATAAAATGTTTTCATGCAAAAGGAAGGAAATTAGAATATTAATAATTCCCACCCAAAATAGTTGGGATGATGTTTATGACAATGATCCTGATTATGATGATTATCATATGTTTCATTGGAAATACTTTTGATTATAAATTTATTCTCTTTTATATGTTATTATTTGAAGTAAATTATTTAAATAAAAAAATTTGAAGTGAATTAGTCAATTTACTCTTGTTTGCTTCATTTAATAGCTTGTAGACTATTCACATTTTGACATAATTGTAAATTTCCAAGTATATGATGTACCAAAACTATTGCTTTCTTGAATATAATTCTAACGAATATAATACAGAAAGAGCATCTTCAAACCAGGTTGCTTTCATTGTGTTGCTTGATTATTTGATTAAGTGATCCTCAAGCAAAAACATTGTAGCAATAATTACAAGAGACAACCAAACTACTTCAGTTCAGCAATCAAGTCCAACTAAGAGAAACCAAATATGGGTAAACAATTAAAATGTGAAAACAAGAACAGATGATGATGGTATTTAAAACTAGAGAGGCTTTTCCAGTAAGAAGATACCTCGGCAGGGTCTCCCCATAACCTACGGAGATAGAAATCTGACTCCGAAACAATAATTCCAGGAGCTAGTGACTCCGCACCAGGAGGATTCGACTCCACATATATCTAGAAAAAAAAGAAATTGATCAAAATGGTCCCTTAACTCTTTATGAAGGACCAAAATGGCCTTAGACTAGAGTAAAAGCCAATTTGATCTCTCAAGGCTTTAAAAAAGAATCAAAATAGTCTTTGAGGGATAAAAATAGTTATTTAATATAGTTAGGAACTATTTTAAATCATTAGAAGAGAGCTGCAACATATGACTTTAAATCTTACTCAAATCACAAAAAGGCAGACAAATTGGAAGGAAAATGATAAAAATAAATGTCATTGTATTGCCAACAGTTTACAATACAAATCCTGGGTGGAAATATAAAAACAAGTTAGAGTTAAGCAAATAATACACAAAAGTGACGATATATGCTAACACCAATAGATAATCATGAAAAAAACAAAATTAACTAAAGCTATATTGAAGTACTAACATTCAAATATTTGAAGAAAAACCATCAAGAAAAGGCCTTGTCACCAACAGGTGAAGAGGATCTACCTTTAAACTGTCATTTGAACCATTTCTTTCAACAGATCTCTGGGCATTCAAACTGGATCTAGGTTTCGAAGGAGTATTCATCGAAAATCTACTGCTATCAATGAGTGCCATGTTAACTGACGACGAAAGACTTGACACTACACTATACTGCAAAGTACAAGCCTTGCTTCAGAATTTACACACCACAACAAAATTCATATCACATACTGATATAGAAGGGATTAGCAAAAGCATACCTTAGAGATGGACAAGCTTTCAATTGAAATTCCAAGGAAGAATCCAAGGGAAAGACCCAGTAGAGTAGTAACAACTAGTCTAAAACGGTCACTTGTTCTTCTACCTATTCCACTACTGTCATGATGAATGGATAAATAAATTCAAATTTCAATCCTTGGTGTGATATTCCGGCGATTAACGTTGCAAAAACATAGTGTATTTTGAAATAGCTAAAAAGGATAAAATCTGGAACCAAAGGAAGAGTACAATAAGAGAAAAAGTTACAAACTTGTGATGATTGTTTCCTGTCATACTGAAGTTTCTTAGCGCAATCGCAAACCTGCATCAGTCATACCATAGAAAGTGTTTAGCCTCAATCAAGCAACAATTAGAGCAGCAAAGAAAACAATCTACATCCTTAGAATTCCCTACCCAATAAATAAACATTCCTCTCTTTCTACTAATAAAAGCTCATTAAGATCCTTATCACAAAAACAAAATCAAGTATCATAAAAAGAAACATTTTAAATCGAACAGAACCTCCTAGGCTGAGTTCCCCGCTACTACTTCCCTAAGTGGTTGTTTGTTATCCTATTTTAGCTTAAATCTTGCCAAACTGAATTTTGGGGACTGCAAACTCTACAGTTTTAATAAATCCCAATTTGAACGATTAACTAAATCCTCCTTGTATAGCTAAAAAGCCCCTTTTTTTAGTCCATCTTAGCTAAAAAAGAAGAAGAAAAAGCATAAGCCTGCAAGTTGCAACACTTTTCCAAGTTTCACAATTTGTTTTTCGATTTACTCACATTCATCAGGAACCTCAAATATGAAATCACTCTATCCAGAAGCACCCTCATATGAAAGACATTAAAGCTACAAAAACAAAACAAACAACCCAACAAGAAAAACACTGAACAAACATAAATCATCTGCATTGGCTGTTTAGCGCACCTGTTATATGCGATCGTTAATTAAAAAAAAAACATTTTGTTTGAATTGAAATCTCCTCTGCATTTTCTTACTAAAAACTTCATAGGTGTACGATGAGAAAAATAAAAGAAGCATAAAAAGCAGAAAAAGCAGAAAAAAAAAAAACTTTGAAGGTCGTACATTGAACACAATAATCATCAACTAAAGATGAGAAACTTTCAGAAACCGTCTCAATCCCAACTCAAAATCAAACCTTTTTTTAAAAAAAATGACACAACTAAAAAAATCTGGTAACCATCGAGATCCAAAGTGACCTATTAGAAGATTCATGAAATGGAATTCAATCGTGAGAGAAAGAAACGAAAGTCAACAACCATCATCGACTCTGTAAACGGAGAAAATTTTCTCACCAATTTGATACTGTAAACGGAGAACTTCGTCAAATGCCTTGGAAGACCGATTACTATTTTTTTTATTTCTAAAGGTTTTCTCTCGTCTGGTTTTCTTGACTAAAGATTTCAATTTTTTCCCCCTTCTGAATCGGAGAAGTGGACCAAACGGCCGGCAAGGTGGCGTATTGCCAAATTTGCATGTAAAAATAAGAGAACCGCCATTGACTCTCTCAGCTTGAAGCCTGAAACAGTCTCTTTTTTTTTGGGAGTGGATGCAATCATGCAGATTGGATTGAAGCATATAGAATGGGAAGACCTTCTCTTGAAGATTTAATGAGTCTTTAGGGGGACTTTGTATGTCAATGCTATCATACATTTTAGAGGAACTCATCATAAATGAATATATATTAGGAGTATTTACATGCATACCTCTATATAATACTCATATTACATATTTAACATCCTAAATTTAAATATTTCATTTTTACCACTCAAACACAGACATAAAATCAAAAATATCACTCCAACTAAGAAAAAATTTGATTACATGTCGCCTGAGCCAGACTCCAGCGAAGTAGCTTAATGAAGATGAGAAGAATAAATCCCGAGTGAGGCGGCTGTGAAGAAGACTGTCTGCATTCGTTTGTAGAAATAGGGCAAGCTAGGCAGTTGACAAGATGGGCGCCACGCGAAATGTATCGCACGAACTTTAAATCCTGTTAAATTCGACCACCCCTCGGATTTACTAAATCCCGAATTTAAGCCGTAAATCCGGGATTTAATGCGCGCACAAAAACTGTTTGGCTGGATTTAGCATAAATTCGACTTAAATATTGTTGTAAATTCGATACCAAATAGCCCCGTATGTAAAATCAGTAATCATAAGCGTGGAAATATAAGTAATCTATGAGATTGCCAAAAGGCTAACTAAAACAATAGAAATCCACCCTCAAGTATTATTTTATTTTTTATGTACTTCTAAAATAAAATTTTATTTAAAATACTTATTAATAATTTCACAAAACAAACTTTCATCTTTGCTTAATGTATTTATAATAAATAATTCTTCAATAAAATTTACAATATTGATGGAAAATTTATCTTCCAGTTATGAAAATTTACAATGATAATTATTGCAAAGGTTTTTAGATTTTTAATTTTTTAGTGCAATATTGCAATTACAATGTAGCTATTATTATGTAAAAAAAGTTAAATAGTAAGAAAATTAAAGATAATTTTGTAAGTTTTTGAGGAGGTATCTGTAAAAATCAGATAGCAACTAACTCAGCAAAACCTTTTCTGTATCAGGTCTCGGGCTCGATAGGCGGAGAGAAGCAGCCGCCGAGAGCTCTGCCGTGCCCTAATTCCTGACCTCGAAGGCTAAAATTCTCGTTTTTGAGATGGCGAACAGTAAGTAATTATTGATTTTCTTCTACGCAATTGTGATTTATGAAATCTGGATCTTTTACATCGTTTTGTATCTCTGATTTGTTATTTTTTTTTTAATGGTAGCCATGGCGCGATCTTTTCTTCAAGCGGTAGCCACAGAGGAGGTTGCCCCGCCACTTCGAGTTGTCCAGATGGAAGGATTGGTGGGTTTTTTGGATTTCTGTTAATGTTTTGATCTGTGAACTAATTATCTCTTTGTTTTGGATGGTTTGTGGCATGGTTAAGAGATAAAGATTCTAATTGAGAAGCTTGAAGTAAAATGGATTATTTTGCCCATAAAATGTGAGAAAAGACATGCAGATTAAATCAATTAGCTTTAGCCTGGTTTCTTTTCTAAGATTTAGGGAAAGTTTGATGTATGGTGTTCAGTTCAATACTAATGGGTTATTTGATTCATTTTGTATTCTACTTGAGAAGCATCTAGCATGACTCATCAAATAATATTTTCTATGTTTTATTTCGCTATCTGAGGTTGCTACAATGGCGCATTTTTGGCTGCAATTATTCTTAGACTATTATTTGTTCTTTTGCAGGCTGTTCTTAAGATAATTAAACACTGCAAAGAATTCTCGCCTGCTTTGGTTACAGGTCAACTTCTTGGTTTGGATGTTGGTAGTGTCCTTGAAATCACTAACTGTTTTCCTTTTCCGGTAAGCATGCTAAATTTAAGTTACAATCATAGAAATTATATGATGCTGGCTTATTTCTTTAATTGAAGGGGTGTCTCCTTTATTTTTACCATGATTTCACTTCTAATGCCATGTTGAAGACTAGAGAAGAGGATGATGAAAATGAGGCGGATGGAGCAAACTATCAGCTTGAAATGATGAGGTGCCTAAGGGAGGTCAATGTGGACAACAATACTGTGGGATGGTATTTTTAGGCTTCCCATTTACTCAATCTCTTATATTGATTTATATTGAAACTACTATTAGTTAATCTATGATTGATAGAGTCTATTTCTATTTTTGTTCAATTGTTATCTAATTATCGATTTAACCACAAAGTTAGATCCTTATGTACACTTGAACCTAATAATCGTGACTGCTTGTTGCATTTCTTCTTTATCTATATTGACCCTGGCTAATTATTGGTTTGGTTCACATTAGGTTTGGTTCACATTAGCCAAAAAAAAAAAAAGTGTCAAAAGTTTGTTGAAGTTATGCAAGATATATATTATAAGCATTGATAATTATTAGAAGTAGTTGTGGATTGACCAAGCATTTTTAATTTCATTAGGTGTACATCAAAGTGAGTGTTGAGTCTATATCTTTTTAAATCAATTATGATGATGCTTACAGACGATATTTGAAGTGAGGCGCTTTAGTGTATATTTTTCTTTTGATGCATCTATAATTAGTGAGACATGCTGAAAATTAAAACGAGCAAAAAGTTTAAACAATTGAGAAAATGTTTGGAAGATAAATGATTTATAATTAGTAGAACAAGAATGTGTATGTTTAATGCAAATTTAATGGGTGTAATGTTAAGCATTAGTAATCCAATTTATTTCAAGATAAATAAATATCATGACATGATATAGATTTATGTACCTTGGATCTATTATACGAATGCATGGTGATATAGATGAGGAACTTCTGGCGTCAATTCTTTGTGGTTAAAATGGAGAAGGACCTCAATAGTATATGATGAGAGGATATTATGAAAACATATATGCAGTGTTTTTTTATGTTGCTTTGAGTATGGGTTGTGAAAAAGCATTGATATCTTAATGGAGTGTTGTAGAAATAAGAGTGCCAAGATGGGTGCGTGGCTAGAATAAAAAGAATAAATTAATGAATGACTACATAGGGGAATGGACAGAGTGACATCTATTTGAATCAATTAATTGAAAATATACTTGAGTGCTTTTGGTGTATGCAACAAACAGTAAAGCATATACCCCTACTTAGATAGGTAGATAAAATTAATGTTGAAGAATTAAGGAGGAGACGGGGTAGACTTAAGGTAAAAATAGTGAGAATTATTCAAAATAATTTATGAAAATTATGTTTAATATCTCATGTAGCATTGAATGAAAAATAAGAATTCATAAAACCAACCCGAATAATTAGAATAGTGCTAATGATGCTGCTGATGCACAAGTTTAGTTGACTGCGTAAGTCATAATTGTTGATAAGGTTTGTTGGTTGTTAAATAATTATCAACAAATAGTTAGGTTGTAACTAATCAATAAATTAGGGTTAAGTGTATTGTAATTTCCATTAATCCATGCTTAATAATTACATAATTAGTAAAATATTCAATTTTGTTAGGGTTGTTAATTCTCAATTAGCGATTGATCAATAAGTTAAATATATCAAATCTTAATTATTTTTTTATTCATAAATAGTTGCACTAGAATTTAATACTTAGGTTATATACATTTATAATGAGGTACGTTGGTGTATTTTATTTGCTTATAACATAATTCTGCTAATGAGGCTGAGGCTTCTATTAAAATAAGCAAGAGTTTAGAAAATAGAGAGAAATAATAGAAGATATGGGGATTCAAATTAGTAGAATAAATATTATATATTATAAACTCTTATCCATTAATATTGTTGGCAAGATATGATAGTTTTAAATATACGAGATCTGTCATAAAAAAGAATGAGGATACTTATGAAAATATTGATCTAGAGTAATGATTGAGGGTTTTAAATGGAGAAAAGACCAAAATGATAAAAAAGAAATAGCATATTTACCAAATTGGTTAGATCTGTAATGATTCTGTTGATGTACCTATTATGCTATATGACAGTAGGTGCTTTAAACATGGTTGCAAACCTATTTCTTACCTTAAATTTAGGAGAAAATACTAAGAAGTGTGTAGACTTTTTGGCGACATTCTCTTTTGAGTAAATAAGAAGTTAGCTGAAAGATAATAATTCTAAGAACGGCAACAAATTGATTTAGAATTTAAATTATTGCTCGTGTTTGAGATGCTTGTTAGATTTCCTAGGATTGAGTTTATTGACTGACTGATCAATCTATGCCATATACATAGGTTGTTCCTAAGAGAGTAACCAGCGACGTGGAAACAATGGAGATTATTTTGCCATTAGTTTACTCATCTAGCCACTAATTTGACTAAAACCATGGGGTTATCAACTTGACAACGTCAAGAGGTCTTCAACAGGATTTTTTTTATTGGCAAATGCCCATGTCAATTATATTGTTTTTAGTGTATTTGGCAGAAATAAGTTAATTGAAACTAATTATGATAGAAATTATTTAATTTGGACTTAGCTGCTATTTTTCTGTTTTGTCTTGAGAATGTTGATTTCCAAATTGGCTTTTATATTCTACATTATTTCTATCACTCGTGATCTGATTTTATCTATTTATTGAAACTAATTCTATGTGTGTTCTAATTATTTCCATTTCTACTATGTTATGGTGTCAGTTTAATGTTGTTTTGTTTTTCGTTCTTTTTAGGTATCAATCAACTTTGTTGGGATCTTATCAGACTGTAGAGCTTATTGAAACATTTATGAACTATCAGGTCTTGCATTCTTCCCCTTCTGTTGTTTTTTTTGTAATTTCTTGATGCTGTTACTCTTTAAAACTTTTGCGCCTCATTTTTATGTTTAACAGTGCCCCAAGCTTTTAGCTGGTGTTTTTTCCTACATGGAAACATTTTGTCTTTTCTTATTTAACTTCTTCTTTTGCTTTGTTTTGGCATAGAGAATAATGTTTTTTAAAGAAAGATGGGCAATGATGCATCTCAGAATTGTAATTATTGCATGGGATTCACGAGTTTTAATAATGTTTGATTCTTCTATTTTCTGTTGCCTGTGGCTAAGGAACTTTTAGCTTTTGCAATTCCTTTGCTTTTGTGATTCCTCAACTTTTGTAATACCTTTAGCTTCATGTGACAATTATATGTCATGACTACGCTATTTTAAGGTTAAATTCTTATCAAAGGATCATGAATATGCCGTCACATGTGGGCTTTTTAGGCATTTCTTTGCTTCTATGCTAATTCACTATTATAACTTTTGATATTGGTTCAAAAATAATTCAGTAAATTATCTTTTGATTATAATTTATAAGTTTCTTTAAATTCATGTGTTCCCAATGAACAATTTTGGACTCAAAGCGATGCCTTAAATGCCACGCTGAGAACTGAGTTATAAGATCAACTTCATGTAAACATAACCTCTAAGAAGAACATTGTGGATATTCCATTTAAGAGCTTGAACTCGAACCGTCATCCTTCCCGACTTTAAAAACTACTACACATTACCACTGGGAAGATGATGGCGTATATGCATCATATATGATCCATTTTATTTTGTACAGGAAAATATTAGGCGCTGTGTTTGCATAATATATGATCCATCAAGGTCCAATCAAGGTGTACTCGCTCTCAAGGCATTGAAGCTTACAGAATCATTTATGGATCTATATCGTCATAACAGTTTTATTGGAGAGAAGTATGGGGTTGTCTTTGTCTGTTTCTTGTCTAAGAAAATGGCTTCCAGTTGAGTCTAACATGCTTCTATTCTATCTTCTTTTAGGTTGAGGGAGAAGAAATTGTCATGGGTGGATATCTTTGAGGAGATACCTGTACGCTGATTTCACTTGTTTTTCCCTTCTGAGTTCTCATACCTTACATTTTGAGTTTCAAACTTCAAAGTTATATTTCCTACTGTTATCGATATTTTTTTTAATAATTTTTCCCTGAAATTCTATATTTTGATCGAAAGTAATCTTTTCCATCCAGTTTGGAGTTAGAATATTTAGTAACAATTTTGTTCTGTACTGTACAGATTAAGGTTTCTAATTCTGCACTTATTAGTGCATTCATGACAGAACTAGAGCCTGATTCTCCGGTTGTCCAGGTTTGTCTTTTCTTCTCTGCTATGCTGCTTTACTGATTCAGGTTATACTGCATACTTGTCTTTTCTAAGATGTCAAAAGTTCTTTGCAGTGTGATCTTGATCGTCTAAAGCTATCAACTGCACCTTTTATGGAAAGAAACTTGGAGTTTTTAATTGAATGCATGGATGATCTTTCTTCTGAACAAAATAAGGTTTGATTTGCCTTGATAAGATTGTTTGTTTTCTTATATCACTTCTCAAACCATTTTAATTGAAGTCTTCTTGGCTTCTTTCAGTTCCAATATTATTATCGGAACCTCTCTAGGCAACAGGCACAACAACAAACCTGGCTCCAAAAACGAAGGTAGTGGAACTCATATGAGCAGTCTTATGAAGTGGCTTTTTGTTTTAAGAATTAAGGGTGGGGGGGGGTGAGCACATGGAATAAGGGTTCTCATCTATTCTTTTATGACCCTTAGATTATAATCCATGTGTCTCCTCTTGCTATTCTAGCTCGCTGGCCCCTATTGGGGGATTTTTCCTTTTTTAATAAATAATTTTGTTTTATTTTTATTATAAAAATTTTGGGGAGGTTTATAAATACTTCAACATTTTGTACATAATTAAACAATAAAATTCAAAGTGATTTTTTTCTATTTTTCTACAAATATAAATATTAATCTTACTGTTGTGTGTCGTGCAAAGACTAGATGGTGAAATTATAGCTTTAATGTATATTTCAATTCAAAAATTTTGATGTGCTTCCTGAATAAGAGGGGGTGCATTAAGTGACCTAACTTTTTGTGGATGCGGAAAATTTATCTTGTATGTGAAAATTATTGTATCTGTTTATAGGACGGAGAACATTGCAAGGAAAGCAGCGGGAGAGGAGCCACTGCCTGAGGAAGACCCTTCAAATCCAATTTTCAAGCCAATACCCGAGCCTTCTCGCCTAGATAGCTATCTCATAACAAATCAAGTTGCTAACTACTGCAACCAAATCAATGGGTATGGTTTTAAATCTTATATAGTTCAAACTTCTTTACTAGATTCACTTTCATTAATTAATAGTTGCAGATGAAACAAACCAACTATTTTATGTTTTTTATTTCAGTATCTACTAATGCTTTGACTGTGCTTGCATCTCCTTTATACTTGTTGCAAGTTAATCTTGGAGATGCTTGCAAATGTGTTAAAACTGACCTAACTTGCATATGCTATTATTTGAATATGACATTTTTCATAGGCGTGTCAACTTCTGAAGTGAGTGAAAATGTAGAACAAAGAAGAAAATTTTTAAAATTATTAAGATTAGTAAAACAATGGTTAACTATATGGTATATGTAATTTATTTGAAAAAAATTGATTACTATGATAATTGTTGCTAGAAGATCAACTAATTCACCAATGTAATAGGAATTGAGTATCTTTGGTCTAATATACAAATCATGATGATATTAACGAGGACAACTTCAAAAGCTAAAACTTGGTGGTTGAAATGGAGAAGCGACTCAAAGGTGAAACTATTATGCTGATGTTAGATAAAGTTTATAAATTATAATTCAATTGACTATGAATTTTTTATCTAAAAGATGGGCAACTAAAACTCATTAATAACCAAATTAAATGTAATAGAAATGAAAATATTATGATGGAAGTATAGTAGAACTGATGCAACAAAAAAAAAAACACAAACAACTTATATGATTGCAAACTAAAAAAATGTCATCCTTAAACATAATCATGACAAACATAAACCATAAAACTTATATATATTTTTGAGAAGAAGAATACAAGTGAGGTGGGAGCCATGGATAGAGAAGAAGGGATTAGAAAACCGAGGCGAAATATAAGAGGGGAAGGAGGCTAACTCGCAAGCTAGGGAAACCCGCATGTTTCATTTTCCAAAAATTATCATATCCATTACATACTTCTTGCAGAAAAAACAGTCCCTTGTATATAGGGAAGAAAAGAATAAAATGTTTAATGCAAGGTAATTAAAACACCTCCAAAACAACCACTAGAATTTCCTTGAAAACCATAGCAAGAAGGAACCGAAGGGGCAGACACCTGGGGAAGAAATTGAAGCAACACAGCAGCCATGGACACAGTTAACCTTGGACAGCTACCAAGGGGGGAATCCGAAGCAACACCAACAGGGAAAAGGGGAAAAACCAAAGCATAACAGCCCCCAAGATGGGGGAAAACCGAAGCATTACTAGGGGGAATTTGAAGCATCATGCGGCGGCAAAAAGTGGGGAAAATCTGAAACTTGCATACATCAAGAACTAAAAATGATAGATTGAAAAATGATTTTGTTATAGGGAAGGAGTAGCACTTATTGGAAATATTATTGTAGAAAATAGCTTTGAGCAATTTTTAATATAGGAGAAATTATTTTGTGCAGATACCAGACCGCCTGGAGGCGAATCAGAGTTCGTCACGTCACCTGGTACATAGTGGGTACATAACAAAAAGGGTGACGTGGCGCGCTCTGATTCGCCTCCGGACGGCGTACGTATCCGCACGGAATAATTTCACATAATGTAGAGGGCAGAATTTGCATCATTGTATTAGAAGGGAGAATTAATGCTTAAGGATTAATGAGGAAAACAAAGGCCTATCAAATGTAGCATGGTTGATGATTGTGATTATGCAAAATTAGGTTATTATAAAATAATCAACAAGAAGATTGGAAAATAGTTCATTAGTCCAACACCAAAGAGTTGGATGAGGTTGATAATGATGATGATGATAGTTATGGAAGGCTACTCTGGACTTCAACTTTCTTGACCTCTTCTTCCATAGTAACGTCAGCCATCCATTTCTTCTTAGTAGCTCCTTGCTGTTGTGCATATTGATTTGTGATCAACTGCTACTGAATGCTGATTGCTGAAGCTTTCAAAATGTAAACTTGCAGGGCTGCTGGACAGAGCTTCAGCAAATTATATCTGATGAAAGCCTTGCAGGATAACTGAATCTGTTCAACAAAATTATGTGATTATCTGAACTTTTTTTTTTTTTGGTAGCATTAGATCCCACTCTTTTTAGTCTTTGTTTTAATGTATTTCAGGTGCACAATCCAAAAAATTTGAATTTTTTGGACTTGGTAGTTGTCATTAAGGGTGGTTATCTTCTATAGAAATTCAGATGATTTTTATTTCATTGTTTGTGTTCGCATTTATGATTTAGGCTTCGTTTTGGACGGTTTTTTTACTGCTTCTTAAAGCAGCTTTTTATTACAAAGTTTGTAAATTTTGTACTAGAAAGTTACTTTAAGAGCAATAAAAAAGTCGTCCCAAACGAAGCCTTACTCTTTATATTGGATGGGTTCTAACTTTCTCCGTTTAGGTTAGGGGTATAAATGAGTTGAGTTGAGCTCGAGTCACTCTTGACTTGAGCTTAGAGCTTAATTTTATAAGTTTGAGCGTGCTCACTAGCTAACTCATTTATTATGAAAGAAAATGATTAAAACTCAATGAATTATCATAATAAAATTATAAATGAGTGATAAATTAAAAGAAAAATAATAAATAATATTATATTTAAATATTTTTATCAATTTTGTATTTAAATTCATGAATGTTAATTTTTATATTAATATTTTTTTAACCACGTGAGCTCGCAAGCTAATCAACTGATTAGAGGTTTGCTCAACTTTGCTTATTAGTTCATTGAGTCAGTCTCATGAGCAATTTAGCAAGTTGAGTTTGAGCTAGCTCATAAATTAGCTTGACTCACTTACACCTAATATGAGACTTGGAATTAGTCTATATTACTCTCCTCTATATAAGTTGAGTTTTTGCTGAACACATGGAGAGATTATTACGTGCGGAGTTCGGACATAGAGAATTGTTCGGTTTTGTGATTGTGAACAGTAAAAATATCGTTATTGTTCTCTATGTTTTTACTATTCAGCGTTGTATTTTTACTATTCACAGTAACAAAATCAAACTGTTTCTACATCCTGACGTTGAACGTCTTCAACATATGAGAGTATTTATAGACTAACAATGCCTTGATATAATCTCACAAGACCCAAAATGTTCCTAAAGGATCTTCCCTCTCAAATGCCTAGCAAAAGGCTTCACAAGGAAACTCCAATGGCTAGCAAGCTAAAAATTTATGCAAGTATTGCTAAGAAGTATTGAATGAAAAGATGGAGAAATAGAGAGAGAAAATTCTAGAGTGAGAAGTTTAGCACTAATCTTGATGTTGAAATGGGTGGTTGGTAAGCATCAACTGACACTTGACTTTCAATCCACAGCTATTACTAATTCCAACCAAATTACTATTTCTCCAAATAGGTTCATAACTTTCTCATACCTAACAAGATGCAGTTTATGCTGTACTGAAGATCTGAGTGAAGAAAAAAAATATATTTTTAATGATTTCTTATGGTATTTATTTTTAAATTTTAAGATAATAAAAATATTCCTTCTTCAATTGAATTTAAATTATTTAATAGATTTAAATAAATATTTTTCTTGCCAAAGAAATTGACGTAAATGTATCATTATATATATATACTTGACGTAAATTATTTAAGATTTAAATAATATTCTTATATAATTTGAGCACTTGAGAAAATTTTAAGGGACAAAATTTATCCTCTTTAGAAGGTCAGTTAAATACTTAGTACTAACAAAATTTTTGCTTTTTTGTGAGGACTCGATTTTCAACTATACGAACTCTTTCATAAATGTCTCTATAATGACTCTCCATGCAAGAGAAGGGATGATGAAGTCGTACATGTTGAATCATTTTTCTTCATTGTGTTCTGTTAAGAGTCAATTTCTAATTTAAATCTGATAAAAATATCAGTTCTTTCAAAAAAAAAAAAAGAACGAGCAAAACCCTTTCAAAAAAGTTTGACAAAATTCGTCCAGCATGTGTTAAAAATAACCCTACAACTACAAAGATTGAAAAAAATAAAACGCGGCGACAATCCAATAAGAAATTAGCGATAAAGGTCCTCATGTTCATAACATCATTTTTTTCGCAAATCCAAATCCATTCCCTAAAAAAACTCCGAGAAATTCTTAATAAAAAATAGCAAATAGCCTAATTTATCCCCTCCTCTCTTCATCTTAAGTAGGAGCATAAGAGAAACTAAAGCTTCGTTTGGGACGGCTTAAGCAGTTTCTTAGTATAAGAATTTTATTTATTGTACTAAAAAGCTATTTTAAAAAGTAGCAAGAAAGCCGTCCCAAACGAAGCCTAAATCAATGAGCATGATAGAGACCTCTTATATGAGACTCCATTACATACTTTGCATATTCAAAATCTATGTTTTCATTCATTTCCTTCACTTTCATTCAATCCAAATAAAGCCATAATGTTTTGTCATTAGGAAAGGAACTCAGAATAGATTAATGGTGCAAAGCAAAATGTAAAAGAAGGTAACAAAATCATATTATCAGGTAAGGGTTATTTACAAGAGAAGACAATGAAAGTATCCAAATGCCCACTCATAATAACTACAAGAATGATAATAAAGAAGCCATTAATGGAGCTTGATCAACTTTTTAAACCCTAGCTTGCGCAAATAGGGCCTCTATACACAAGCAAATAATAAGAAATATAATCTAAGCTATAATTTAGCATTTTGAAGCCGCTAAACTATGAAGCAAATACCTCTACTTCACCATCATCAGAGGTAGATGGTGAGCCACATGCGCCTCTTTCAGGCTCCTCCACATCACTGCCTCTCATCTCTATCCCTGATTTCCTTCTTCTTCCTCCTCCAATCCTTCTTTGGAGCTCTGAACATGTAAGAATACCAGTGTTAGATGTTATGTAGTTTGCATTTAAGGCTTCGTTTGAGACAGCTTTCTTATTGCTTTTTAAAATGGCTTTCTAGCACAAAAAATTCTTGAACTCGAAATTTTTGTACCTGGAAGTTGCTTTAGAAAACAGTAAGAAAGCCGTCCCAAACGAAGCCTAAATCTTATTTCATTTTCCTTATTGATTAAATTCATGATTTGTTAAATCAGATCATTCACAAGATTTAATGGATTTAATGGTTGATTAGCTGTAAGTAGGATTAGCGAATATTGTAAATGTTAATTTAGTAAATCTTAAGAAGATTAAAATGGGAGAACTATTTGGTATGACAAGTATTAAATTCTAACAAGCTATTTGTTTTGAGACTTAAGATTTATGAGAGGATGAATCCTTAAATACTTTAATTTTTGTTAATCTTGTGAATGATGATACTTAAAACATCTCGGATTTAATCAATAATGAAGATGAAAAGAGATTTTTAAAAATAATAAGATTTAAAATCCCCATAATTCTATTTGGCAGGATTTAAACTATGTTTTGCTTAAATCTTGTCTAAAATAGGATACTTAAGGATCTCTCCTTCTCACAAATCTTAAATCTTGAACAAATAGTAAAATAGTTTATCAAGATTTAGTAGGATTTAACAGTTAACATGCCTAATAATTTTCATGTTTTAACCGTCAAAAGATTTAGGCTTCTTTTGAGACAAACAGCTTTCTAGTATAAAAAATTATAAATTTTGTACTAAAAAACTGCTTCAATAAGAATGTCATCCCAAATGATGCCTAAGTCTAGATTGTAGCACTTACTAAATCCTACTTATAGACAAACAAAGGACTATATAAAATGAAAACAAACGATCATTCATCATTACTTTTATGGTTGATTGCATTGCGTGTGATTGCAAGGAACTCTTCCCAGTTATAGTGGCTGAGCTCATGTTTCTCCTCCTCAGGAAGTTCAAAATTTGGTTGTCTGCCACACATAAAAGCCGCTCTGTGGACAGAAGGTTATCATTTGGTTAAAACACATATAAACTGCTATAAATAATATGATGACACATATTGTATGGACTATTAGTATTTAAGAGAAAAAAATAAGATATGTTCAACTTAATAAAAAAATTTTTGAAATTAACTAATCTAATGAATGTTCTTCGCTCCCCTAACAAAAAACCAAATCTAATAGAAAGTTTTATAGATTTTTTGAGTTGATGTGCACAAATCAAGTCATCAAGTCCAATTGTACTAAGTTGATGCTAACTAGAAATGATTTAGCAATTTTGGTCATATTTGTATTGAAGTTTTCAACACATTTAGGTTTCGTTTGGTTGCTTCTTAAAGCAGCTTTTTAGTACAAAAATTAAATTTTTTATACTAGAAAGCTGCTTTAAGAAATAACAAGAAAGTCGTCCCAAACGAAGACGACTTTCTTTCTGCTTATTAAGCAGCTTTTTAGCATAAAAATTTTAAATTTTATGCTAGAAAGCTGCTTTATGAAGCAATAAGAAAGCAGTAAAAAACGAAGCCTTAATCAATAGGTCATCTCTAGTTTGGTCAAATCTACACCTAATTACAAGAAGTCAAACTAGGCCATAAGGGGGTTGAACTTGGCCTATGTCTATAACTTATTAGGCTGGTATTCAGTCACAATCAAATTTCCCTTTTTCTTCTGCAATTATCCAAGGTTTAGTTATCCTCTTGGATAAAACTATGATTGGATTTGAATATTTTGATAGGATTGGATTTAATTTCAAATAGAATTATATTTGATTTTTAAATTATTTTGCCTTATAGTCTTATTTTTATAATAGGGATTGATGGTTCGTACTCACATTGACTATTGGTGATTGAATAAATGCAATTTACTAGTGAGGCCAACTAGAGGTTCTCTCTTTAGATCAACTTTTATACACATCGTTCTATATACATAGAGTTCCTTCCTCTTCCCTAAAAAAGCATTTTGTTTAGATTGAATTGCATTAGTAATTTTTATCATATGAAAATCTGATCATATTTCCAGAAGATATGTTAAAAGGAACCATATAATGATTCATAATTTGTTTGTTAAGGCACAAAATTCATCTTTAAAGAAAAAACAAATAAGTATAACTTGATTTGCAGAAAATCTTCTGTTCGAATAATTAAGCAAAACTAATCAATATATCATATGATGATAATCTGAACATATTTTCACAAAATAGGTTAACAAGTTCCAAAGGATCATTTAGAACTTGTTTCGAAAGGAACGACGCTCATATAACAACAACAACATCAAGCCTTTATCCCACTACGTGGGGTTGGCTGTATGAATTATTTTTCTCCATTGTGTTATGTAAAGAGTAAAATTCTCATTTAAATCTAATAAAGAAAGATCATTTCTAAAACTTTCTAACCAAATCTTTTTAGATAGATCAAATCTAATATATCTATTCTTCTAATTGGATCATCAGAATGAAGCCCATCTTTAAATAAAAAGAAATAAGCATATCTTAATTAGAAGAAAATTTTTCTATTTCATTAATAAATAAGCTAATCAGAAGTTTTTCAAACATTCCAACTGGTTCCTTTCATAAAAGAATCATGTAAATGGTAAATCAAATAATAAAATCATAGAGACATGATAACCTAATAAGTCTTTTATTTGAAGTACCTGTCATACAACCGTGCTGCATCTTCTTGGGAGCCCACAGTGCCTAAGTGGATCTGCTTCTTATCAACTTTGATAGCCGCCTGCCATTTCATGTTTTTGAAATAAACACCTCTCATTACGCATGGTTCTTGGTCTTCATAGAGTTTTCTACGGTATCTCTTTCTGTGTTTCATATCTTTACCTACAGAAAGAATTTTTTGAACTTTCATCTTGGATTAATTGCATCATTAAGTATGCACATAACATTACACTACAACATTTAATGCTTGTAAATTACTTGAAAATATTTGTATAATTCTCAGCTCGTATGCTGCATTTTGGGTTGCTTTTCTCAATATAGCATGCAAGATATAACAAAGTAAGTTAGAACTTAACAATAATATTGACTAAACAAGCAAACATAGATGAACGAACAAGACATCTGCAAGTGCTATATGAGTGAACTCAATCAACAATCTATTAGGACGGTTCCTCCTGAACTAGCCCCAACTCCTGAACCAGTCCACTCAGGGCCGGTTTATGTTTATAGGAGGCTGGCTAATACTGTCTCCTCTCTCCTTCCGCCCACAATAATGGGTCCCACTATTCAAATTTAATCTAAAGGGGGAAAGGAGGGGGCGGCTAGGGCTTTGGAGGGAGTTTTGATTTAGAAAGTTTATGGATTAAATAGGAGGAGGTGTTTTAGGGTTAGGGCATGCTTTGATTTGTTTCTCTTGTAGTTCATTGGCGTCTTGGGCTCTAGACTCCTTGTCTAGAGATTGGGAGAGAACGATCCTCTTCTCGAATTGAGGATCACTTGTATCTTGTTTTGAGTTTGTTTGGCTTTGATTCTATTATTGAAATCCATCACTTTGGGGCTGATTTCACCCAGATTTTTGCATTATTCTCGCTGTTTTCACCAATTAGTGATAGGTTTGCTTGTGAACTCAAGTATTTCCCTTAGGGTTACTTGTGAACTCAAATATTTCCCTTAGGGTTATTTGCAAACT
Source organism: Dendrobium catenatum (assembly GCF_001605985.2). Lineage (NCBI taxonomy): Eukaryota > Viridiplantae > Streptophyta > Magnoliopsida > Asparagales > Orchidaceae > Dendrobium > Dendrobium catenatum. The sequence continues at coordinate 14,412,173 of NW_021319178.1, read as the reverse complement.
CAAGTATTCGCTATCACAATCTTATTGAAGTGTAATGTACTAATACCGACAAAAAATTTAATTTAAAGGAATTATCTCTACTGAAGAGCTTCTTTCATGAAGGCAGTTATTGAAAGCAGCAGTTAAGTCTGGTGTTGGGAGAAGAGGATCATAAAAATGTTCAGTTCAGTTGGCGACACAACAGAAAATCTCAACCAACATCACCCTCATCTTCTTTCTCTCAACTTTCAGAGGAAGGGAAAGCTTGCTGAGCAAATACAGAAGGCCCTTGTAAGAATTAACGGAAAGAAATATCAAAGAATATATATGCAAGTAAAAGCAATTTGCCTAAACCAACATTCATGGGATGTGCTAAAAAGAAGGAAGCCCGAGGCATGAGAAAATATTAAGGGTTCTACAATCTCTAGAACATTTTGTTCATTGTTTGCAAAGAAACAAGAAAATGGGAGGAGTTCGAAAAAATTAAGCACACAAAGTACGCTATAAAAGCAGCCGTAGTAATTGGGAATCTAAAAAACAAAATTTATGTCTATGCCATTGTACCCTTGCATAAATTGGATAAATGTATAAACTCTGATCTTATTTATTGGATATCCAAGTGCAATAATCAAATAACAAATGGTGAGTTCATAATTAATGATAAATCAAAATCAGAGAATTAATATATATTACCAATCCATCATTCAAAACTTCACCTAAAGACTTACTATCCCACAACAACAAAAGAGAAAACTAACCTGGAAAATAGTTATCGATTTCCTCCTTTGGCGAGCTTGTAGCAGACACAACTGAAGATCCAAAGCTTATTTCATGAATATTTGTCTGTGAAGCAGACAAAAGAGAGTAAAAAGAAGGCAATATTAAACACAAATATTCAATAACATTTCCCTTCAAATGGAGAAAAAGCAAATTCATAATGATACACTTAAATAGGAAAAAGCTATAAAATTCAAGAATAGAAGCGTATTAACCAGTCATTAGACCGGCCCACTTCTAAGCGAGGCGGTACAGAGCCCGTCTCCCGTCCCTACATCTCGACCGCAGGGGCCAACAAAGCTGTTTAGGAATGATTTTTAAGGAGTTAGGAGGGAAATTTCAAAGTATGGGTTGTTTAGAGATTTCCTTTTGAATTTTATGTATTAAGTTGTATGTTTTGCTAGGATTAGGACATCTTGAATTTGTCTGGAATTTGAGATTTCTCTTAGGTTTTAGGCTCTAACGATGTCTAAAGATTTGGGAGGGTCAAATCTTCCTCTCCAATTAAAGATCCACTTGTATTTTGTATTTTCTTTCATAAGACTTTCAATAAAAAAGTGTCCTTACATGTTCTATTTCTAGTTTTCTTGTTGTTGGTTCTCTGAAATTGTTGAAATCATATATCAGCCAAGGCTTTTCCTAAATTTCTACAAGCACTTCCTATCAAAGCGCAGTGATGTGCACCCATTAATGAACTTCATGAAGCCCTCACACGTCATAATGGAGCTGATTTGAGGAGCTTTGCATCAGATTGCTTAACTTCAAAAGCGCAGATGAAGAGAACTTTTGACAATAATGGCAATAATTTTTTAAAACTCTATGTTGTGCCAATGGACTATGTAATACAACAACAAGCTAAACAAGTGGATAATAATATCATAGAGAGCATCACAGGGAGTACTAACAATATCGGTACTAAAAGAATGGGACAACCTAATGCTCTATTTCAACACTGTTGCCATTCCAATTGAAGAAGGCCTTATGAAAGCATTAATCAAAGAACAAATCCCCATAAAAAGATTTAAATTGTTTGAATACAAAAGATATAAAGAAAGAATAACATGATTAAGATAGAAAGAATAAATGTTGATATGTACTTACTGGCTTTTCACGACTTATGCTAATTAATGGCATAGGATGAATGCTGAAAGGATTCACATTTCTGCTCAGGTTTAGAGCACCACTACTCTCATTGGAGCCTGGCAATTCAACTGGAATGGAGCTTTTCCCTGAAAAACAACCAATTCAATAATATCAGATGAAAAGAGTTCAGATGACTACACGAGCATCGTTCAAGGAGCATAAGTATGGAGAGCCTATTCATCATCTGACCATCAATTTCTTTTTGTTTTAAAAAAGAAAGCCTCATAGAGACTGAGAGTAGTACCTAAAAGATAACTAACAACATCAATCTCAACATATCAATTTTTTTTTCATTCATCAACCAAGCCTTTCTATTCATAATTTGATCAAACAAAATAAAGTTATAAATGAAAACCTAAGCCATGAAAATATGAAGAGAAAAAAAAAACAGTTTTCATTAATTTTAGTACAAAATAGTAGGAAAATAAGATATCTTTAAAATAACAAAAGCAAACCACCGCACTTGAAAGGGGGATAAAAAAACACCCTCATTTAAAATGTTATTTAAAAGTGCATGATTAGACTAATTGAAAGATGAGTTGATAGTTATACCAGAACAAAGCCCCAATAGTCTTCGTCTCCTTAGGCTAACCATGGCTCACAGCAGTATTGCTGTAATGGAAGGAAAGGAGATTAAACAATTGACATAAAAACTAAATCATGAGGAACAAGTGAAATCTTAAAAAAGAAAACAATGCCAGCAATCATGTTCGCATATTAGGTTCAAGCAATAGTGTACAAATGCAACCAATACCTATGGATCTGTAATTTCTTAAACATCAAAATTCTTAAAATCCTAGCATGTGTGAGTGATGCAGCAAAAGCCCCACATCAAACCCAAGCTTAGATACATGACAAGATTCCAGAGAAAATTGCATTCAGATTAATTTTAGGTGCATTAGGAAACCTGGACCACAAAGTGTAAAGACTCCAACTTTAACATCTGCTAAGTAAATATTCCTCTTAAGAAAATATACTCATTAAACTAAGGCCTTTTGCTTGTATCAAAAATCATTCAAGTCAACTGGCAATCATATAATCCCATAGAACAAATCATAAGACCAAGTTATGAAACTATTTTCACCTAATAACAATATCATTAATTAAAGAAATATCATTCCATCACTTACTGATGAAAAAATTGAACATTTTATACAGTCCAAGTAAATAAGGTCAAAGCTTGACAGCACAAGAAGTGAAAACAATATCAAGAAACACATGATTTTGTTAGATCGGCCCCTAGTGGACCGGTCCAGCCGGCCCCTTCTGGTTCACGTTTACAGCAGGAGCGGTGGCGGCAAGAGAGAGAGAGATGAAATTCAAATTTGGAGCCAAAGGAGGAGGCGGCAAGGGCCTTTAGGTCTTTTTTGTCTAATTGTTTTAATTGTATGTCTTAATTATGGGAGGAAGATTAGGGTTAGGGTTATGTTATGTTATTGTGTTCTTGTGAGGGTTCTTCTTGGTGTCTTGGGCTCTAGATTCATCATCTAGAGATTGGGATAGAGCAATCCTCCTCTCGAATTGAGGATCAATTATATCTTTGTTTGTTCTTGCTTTTGGTTTGATTCCTATAATACAATCTACTGATTTGGATTGTTTTCAGTGGAGATATTACGATTTTATCGCCGTTTTAAATCACTCTTGTTAGTGTTTACTTGAAAAACTCAAGTAATTTCCTATCAGATTCCTCAAAAAATTAATAATACTGCATGAGAAAAAGGAATATCTTCATGAATAATAAGGAAGGTCTCAACTCTCAACATGCCAGGTAAATCTGAATGCTTTGGTATACTTCAAATATTTTTACAAGTCATTTCGGATTAGGATTCAAATAGTTGAGACTCTAATAAAACCTCCACAATGCAATGAACTGAAAGCCAAACAGAAGATTAAAAAAAATTAATGAAGCATGTCAATGATTAATTAAGAAAATTGAAGGGGTAACCCGCACATAGAATTATCATAATCATTTAAAGAAGATTAAAAGATAAAAGGCCTGCTACTAATTTCTTTACAAATATAAAATAAATAAAAAATCTCAAACAGGTTTCCATCTATTCACTTGAAGTTCCTCTGTTATCTTTCCCTATCAACCCAAATTCATTAAGCTGATCAACCAAATTAAACTACTCAGCAACCAGCAAAAAGCTCAAAGTGAATATAAATGTAAGAATTCAAACTTCAGCAACCAGAAAGAAACTCCTAGTGAATAGAATTTTAAAAATTCGGTCTGCAAATCATATAACTAAGTTCAAATTCACCCATCAACCCAGCAAAAAAAGAAAAAAAAAATCAACCAGTTTACCCGTATCATCCCAACAAAAAATCCATACAAGCTCCCATATCTTAGGAAGAATCCAAATCCATTCCATAGATGAACCATAAAAACGCAAGAAATAGCCATCGACATCTTAACCACCATTACAACCACCATACAGTCTGCCGGCCTATCATCTAACACAAAAAACTCACCATTCCTCCAACACCAAAGCTCAATTCCAAGACAAAAAAAAAAAAAAAAAAACAAAAAAAAAAAAAAAAAAAAATCAAAACAAGATTTAGCTCAAGCAGAGACACCAACCAAACATCCCACATCCATCAACCACACGAATCTCCTTCACCTAACAAAACCCCCCACCCACCAATCAATCCACCGCTTTCCACAACGCAAACGCCACCCCAATCCTAAAACCAGCAATCCATCTATCCAATTCATCTCCCAGAAAACCAAAGCAAAATCCATAAGACGTACGCATCAAAATCACAGCACATAAACCCCGGTCGATTAAAAAAAAAAAATCAAAACACGCGGAACGCTCAAAACTCAACCCAAAGCTCGCACCTGTCTCAGATAAACCTCTCCGGCGAGAGGATATCCGCCACCACAGAGGTCAGTGAGCGGCGGAGACGATGTCCTGCCACTCGCGGCCACCACCTTCCCACTCTCCTCCCCCGTTCACTCTCTCTCCTCTCCTATTTATTAACCTTTTCAATTATTTTTCTATTCGGCTTTCCTTATATATATATCATGGAACGTTATTCCCATCCTACCCCTCCACCTTTGCCCAAAATACTGTGGCCGGCACTGGCCGTGTAAGCGAGTCAAGCCTATTTCTGAGCCGGCTCGGACTCGACTCGAGAAATAGCTCATGAGCCAGCTTAATAAGCTAGTGAGTCAGATTTGACCCAGCTCTGATTAGACTTGTTAGCTTGTGAACCGACGACTCTTTTAAAAGATATTGATATAAATTATACTTAAAATATATTCACATTTAGAATTTTATGTGCAAATTATTTAAAATATTTTAAAATTATATTTTAATTTATTATATTAAGTAATTCTATATTAGTTGTGGTCTAATTTCTCATCCTTTTAATAATTTATTACAATAATAATTTGGATCATAATTGTTGTGGGTTGGAATATACGTGGCTATAGAGTTAAAATTTGTCTCAATGTTATACGGATATACAGCACACAACAAGGAATTCATAAATACAAGCTTTTTTACACGGAAAATCTTGGAAAAAGAAAAAACCACAAGGTTGCGCCAAGTTGAAATGATTTCACTAATATTTGAAAATATTACTAATGATTGATCCGTCCTATAGAGGATGATCATATTACAACAATCAACTTTAGGTTGAAATCTAGTGATGAGTGGAGATCAGACAGAAATTCGACGACGTTATGTGGTCGAGCGGGAGTCCGTTGTCAATTAGTTGCCAGGCTTCCGGAGTCAGTCGGTGAACGAGTGGAAGTCTTGCATCAATGGATGCCCGGGCAGAAGTTTGGTGGATGGACGAAAGTCAGGCGATAGTCAGATGCCAGATGAAAGTCCGGCGATGATCTAGAAGGAGTGGTGATAAGATAACTCTAATTTCTTTCTCTTTCTTGCTTAGGTCCCTTTCCTATGAGGAATGATGGTCTATTATGTCATCTGAGAATGACATAACCAATAAATATGAGAGATATCAATAATAAATTGAGAATGGTTTAAATGGACGACTGATGTTAATCCCCTTGATCATGGACTTTTTACTGAACATTTGAATATCTTAATGATATCAGAATTTGAACATCTTGGGCTCGTTCGATTTTTCTCGTCGAGCTGCTCAATTCGATTATAAGCATGTCACTTTTAGAATTCATGTGGTCATCCAATTTATAGTTTGAACTTTCCAAATGTGTTTTGAGTCTTTAATTTGGAACTATTTGGGCTCGGATTAAGTCAAATTTAGTGTTGTAGGGTTGGTATTTTCTAGACGTTCATTTCGACTATAAGTTTGCTAGAATCGAAATTCGGATGGTCCCAAATTTAATTTCGAAAGTTTCCAACTTGATTTTGCCTTGAGATTAGTGTCTGATCAAGATAATTTTTTGATGATATTGTAGAAACGTATAACCCGACGGTACAGAGGAAGAAGAAGAACAAATGAAAAACTTTATTAATATTTTTCCTTCCCTTGTTTACAGATATACAAGTGTATTTATAGAGCTGCATATAAGATAGGTACACGTGTCGGCTAATGATAGGATAGCAATGTAAATTAAACCAGTGGTTCTTAACATGCCCCCGCAAGCTGAGTATTGGGTCCAATGGTCAGTTTGTTGCGAAGTAATTTGTACCGTGGAGTATTCAATGGTTTGGTGAGAATGTCTGCCTTTTGATCCACGGTATTGATTGGAAGCAGCCGAATTGTGTTGTTTTGAATGTTATCCCGCACAAACCTTTGATCAATTTCGATGTGCTTAGTGCGAGCATGAAAGACAGAATTGTTTGCGAGAGCAATCGTGGATGTGTTGTCGCAGAAGACGTCGACTAGCTGAGTGTGTGAAATCTGAAAATCTGCAAGAAGTCGCTTGATCCAAATTGTGTCCGCGGTAGCCGATGCAAGCGCTCTGTATTCCGATTCTGTGGAAGAACGGGATACGGTAGTTTGTTTCTTAACTGTCCAAGAGATTAACGTTTCTCCAAGAAAGGTGCAGAAGCCTGAAGTAGATCGACGGGTGATTGGGTCGGATGCCCAATCGGCGTCTGAATATGTAGTTAGATTCAGGTTGGAACGTGTGACTGGTAGTCCAAAATCCACTGTCCCTTGTATGTACCGAAGAAGTTTCTTTAGCATGACTGTATGAAGCGGTTCGGGGCTGTGCATGTGTTGAGAAAGGGCGTTGACAGCGTAAGATATATCAGGGCGCGTTAGTGTCAAATATTGTAAAGCTCCGATTAATCTTCTGTATAAAACAGCGTCGAAGATCGGAGTTGGTGGAGGAGACAAAGCTGCGGGTTTGGTAATTGAAGGATTAGCGACCGAGTTACATTTAGGTAACTCGGCCATTTGAAGAATAGATTTAGCATATAGAGATTGAGATAGAAAGTACTTATCTGGATATCGATCAATTTTGATGCCCAGAAATTGGTGTGCCAAACCGAGATGCTTCATTGTGAATTTGGATTTGAGTTTACCGACCAAGTCATTCATAGCTTGGGTGTTGTTTCCGGTAAGTAGAATGTCGTCCACATAGACGAGTAAATAAAGACGAACGTTGTTTTGGTGAAGGATCATGAGCGACGGATCGGCCTGGCTTTGAGAAAAGCCAATTTGAAGAAGATAGGATGTGAAAGTAGTATACCATTGTCTGGGAGCTTGGCGAAGACCGTATATCGCCTTTTGTAACTTACAGACATAATGCGGATGCGAGTTATCCTCAAATCCTCTAGGTTGGCGCATAAAGATTGTTTCTTGAATGTCGCCGTGCAAAAAAGCATTGGCCACGTCCAGTTGATGTATTTCCCAATGGTGAAACAGGGCGATGGTAAGTAGAATCCGTATAGTGGGTAGTTTTGCGACCGGGCTGAAAGTTTCGTGATAGTCTAGTCCATATTCTTGTTGATT
>NW_021319178.1:14391012-14402510 GCF_001605985.2 Dendrobium catenatum | reverse complement strand
AGAGCGGAAGAACTATTTCTGGATCTGTGATTTGCAATCTTGTAGACGCCTTGATCACATGGTCCTTTAAGAAGGATTTGATTTGTTGTCCGATCCTTAAATACAAACCCGTTAGAGTCAAAGGTAATAGAGATATTGTTGTCTTTAACGAGATTAGATATTGATAAAAGATTGTAAGACAGTGAGGGAATATGTAAAAGCTGTGATAAAATAAGCTTACTCGACGGGGTTGGAAGGATGCCCGAGCCCGTATGTGCAATAGGGACGGATCTCCCATCCCCGAGAATTACCGTGTCAGCACCGTTGTAGGTGTTGTAGAAGTCCATGTTTTCAGTGGTGTTTGTCATATGAGATGAGGAACCGGAGTCAATGAACCAATCGGTGTTCGATGTGGTATCTTGATTCGCAGTGAGAGCGGTATTGTTCTTAGCAGCAACCGGAGTTGGCTTGTAATTGATGTTGAGCCTATGCCAGCACGCATCCGCACCGTGCCCTCTCTTTTTGCATATTTGACAGGTGATAGCAGACTGTGAGTTGCTATTCAGCCCTGTCGCCGATCCAGATGTGGATCGTCCTCGGCCACGTTTGCCGCGACCACGCATCGAGTAGAGGGCGGACTGATTATCCGGCATTTTTGGAAACTTCTGTGCAATATTCTTGAGGTGAATTTCCTCACTGGCAAGAAGCGCATAAAGGCTGTCCAGCGACAGAGATCCTTGCATTGTGCGGATGGTTGTCGTGAAGGCGTGATATTCCGGAGGAAGGCCATTGAGTATGTAGAGTATTACGTCTTCTTGATCAACCGAAGAGCCGGCGGAGGAAATCTGATCAACTATTTTCTTGATCTCAGTAAGGTACTGAGTCATGTTCATGGACAGCATTGAGACGTTGTGTAGCTCGTTTTTAAGCTGTATTACTTTGGAACGGTTGGAGGATTGAAATCTGGTATGAAGAGTTGTCCAGATGGTGTGAGTTGATTCAAGATGAATCACATAAGGAAGTAGTGCTGGCGAGATGGTAGAACACATGGCGGTCGCCAGATTTTGATCGGTAATCTGCCAAGAACGCGTATCGTGATTTGGATCGAGATTTTCGGTGTCCGGTTTTGAATCAAGAAACTCGGCAAACCCATTTGCTCGAAACAATTTGGCAATCTGAGTACTCCAAATAGGAAAGTTATCTGCTGTAAGAGCGTGCGGAACAAGTAGTTTGAGATTTAAAATCACGAACTTGAGAGAGGGAGAAATAGCAGTGGTAGAGGAGTTTGCTCCCGTCGCAACGCCCGTGGAGGAAGAAGTGGAGGACTGAGCCGCCATGGAGAAGGTCCTCAAGATCTTGAGCCTCTTGATACCATGTAGAAACGTATAACCCGACGGTACAGAGGAAGAAGAAGAACAAATGAAAAACTTTATTAATATTTTTCCTTCCCTTGTTTACAGATATACAAGTGTATTTATAGAGCTGCATATAAGATATGTACACGTGTCGGCTAATGATAGGATAGCAATGTAAATTAAACCAGTGGTTCTTAACAGATATATCAATATCTATTTTATCCTTTCATAATAAATGAGTCGACTCGTGAGCCTGCTCGAACTTATAAAATAAAACTCGAGCTAGAGCTTGAATCGATTACTTAATTAAGTTCAAGCTCAAATCAGAAGTGGCCTCTCGAACTCGACTTAACTTAGACTCATTTACACTCCTACTCACCACTTTGAATTGGTCTCCTTTTCATCTTGTAAACCTAGAAGGGAGATATGTGGGATTTCTATGAGATTTTCGTATTATGCAGGGGTATTGTAGGAAATTCGGTAAATTAAGTATAGGGGTAGTTTAGTAATTTTGTGAGGGAATAGGTGCCTGTCACCGACGGGTTGGTGGTTGGATGGAAATGTGATGTCTTGATAACGTCCCCGCCTGCTTCTGCTGCGTGGTGGAATAGAATAACAAACGTGAGCCAACAGATCTGACCGTCCACCTGGGTGGTGGGGTTGCATGGACAGCTGGATGGTTGGGAGCTATGGGCCAATCCGACGTGTTCGCTTCTAATTGGAGGAAAATGTTGTTTGGAATCCTACGACTTCAACGGTAAAAAAGGGAATATTTTTGGGGGGGAAAAAAAAAAAAAGGAATTGACTTTGAAGATATTTCCAATTAATGATATTACAATGATAAGTATATATTTGACTTTATTTTTTGAAAATAAAAAATATATTTTATGATAGCTTCTCTTCTTATATAGGCAGCCAATATTATAAATATTTTTTTTTTTCTTGAAATTATATTTGAATAGTTCAAAGGCATTGTAATTCTAAAAGATTAGAATTGCCAAAGCATAGAAGTTCATTTTTTAATTGAACTAATGATAAAATAGAAAATATGATTAAAATTTTAGCATTGAATATTTAATATTTCATTCGAAACATTTGAGACTATGATAAACTTTCTACTTTTGTCGTACGAAACATAACGAAACTATTGACTCCTTTTGAGGATGGATAAAATAGGTTAGGATGTGCATCACTTTAGAAATTATAACAACATCAAGCATTTTTCTCATTATGTGGGTCGGCTATATGAATCCTTTTTTTTCATTGGGTCCTATTAAAAGTCAAATTCTCGTTTAAATCTAACAAAGAAAGATCATTTCTAATATTTTATAATCAAATCTTTTTAGGTCTTTCTCTACCTTTCTTAACATAAATCAAATATAATACCTCTACTTTCCTAATCAGATCATCGGAAAGCTGTTGTTTTATGTAACCAAACCATCTAAGGCGACTCTCTCTAATGTTATCTTCCAATGAAGCTACTCCAAACTTTTCACGTACATGCTCATTTTGTATCCTATCTCTAGGGGTAAAGACACTTATCCACCTGAGCATCCTCATCTCTGCAACACCTAACTTAGTATTGTGCTTCTCTTTTAACACTGTCGTTTCCAGGTACCAAATCCTGGATGGGAAAAGTAGAGGGCTGCGTTAGGTAGTCGACAGCTATATAGCCAGCGTAAAACTTGTTGAATAATCTTGACATGAATCACTTTAAAAATGAAATTGAACAAAAAAAAAACTTCTTTCTTAGAATATTGAGCAAATATATTTATTGAGAAGTAAAAATTAATACTTAAAGTAATTTTTTAAATTTTAATTTATAGAAATAATATTTTAATAAATATATTTAACGTGAAGCTATCATTATAATTAATTAATTGACATTTCTTATTTAATAACTATTAAACTTCTTAAAAATAAAAATTTAACATAATTCATTAATTATTTTTTTACATTATTATTTAGTTATTTTTATTTAAATTGAATTAAATTAAAATGAATAAATTTGAATGTTTGAGATTTAAAATAATAAAAATTAAATAAATGTTCAGAGTTTTTTTTGGAAAGAAACTATAGATATGTATGACATATATTGAATATTCCATTAACAAATTGTGCTCCAAGTTCTTATTTTATGGGAATATTAATGGTAAGAAAGTCCATATGATTGCTTGGGATAAAACTGTTATTCCTAAGCAGAATGGGGGTTTAGGTATTACCTCTATTGACTCTCTTTATTACAGTTTCTACTCCACTTTTGTTTGGAATATGCTTACTCAGGACAATTTGATTTATTCCTAGTTTAAGTATAAATATTTGTCTCCCTGGAAACCTCCATTGGCTAAAGCTACTAAATTCTGGAAGAATATTTGTGTCACTGTGCATAAAATCAAGACACGTTTTACTTTCCACATTAATCGATCCTTCTTCTAATTTCTCATTATACTGGGATTCTTGGATTAATGAGAAATCTTTGTCTGAGTTTTTTACTGTGGCCAATTAAGTAGTTTAATGGGTTAACTATTCAAGATTGTATCAGGAATAATATTTGGGCTCTGTGAGATTCTTTTCCTGAGAATGTTGGGCATATTATTTATTCTATGGAGATTAAAGAGCAACCAGCTTTGGCTTGGGACGGCTCTTTTAATCCTAAGTTTAAGAATTTTTTGTCTTCCAACTATGCTTATTTGGAGGAGGTAAATTGGCATAAATATGTGTTGCACAAGTATTATTCTCTTAGATATTCTATATTCACCTGGATGACCATTTTGCAGAAACTTAAAGTTGCAGATTTGTTGATCAAAAGATCAATCCAGAATGCTGCCTTTGCAACAAAGCCACGGAAGATCATAACCATCTCTTCTTTTATTGTGATTTTACCTTTCATGTCATTAGCAATCTTATTCCTGATTTAAATTCTTTCTTACTTAGACCAAATTTGCTTCAGGTTTTAGAATTTTTGGACAACTTGCTGCATCAGACCAAATGGGAGAATTTTTGCTGTTTGTCGGTTTGCTGCACCGTGTATCATTTATGGAGAGAGAGGAATAATCGCAAATTTGCCAACAAAAGGAATTCTCCGGATAATATCATTAGCATTATTAAGAATGCTATCAGTGTCAAGACTAGCAACTGGAAGCACTTCAATCAGTTACTTGAAAAAATTCCAGTTTTGATTGAATTTTTCTTCTGTTTGGTGGTCCTTTGTGTTTTTTAGCTGGAGCTGTTATTCTTTGTTAGCTCTGGTTTGTATCTTAGTTGTTTTGGTGTTGCATGTCTAGGTTGTTTTTTAATTTTGGTTCCATTCTTGATTATCTTAGATCTTTTGTATTCCTTTTAATTTTCGGTTCTGTAAGTCTGTCATTTGTAACCTTTATATTTTCTTAATAAAATGGGCTATTGTCCTGATTAAACCCAAAAAATAGACATATATTGAATAATTTAAGCATTCATGCAAGTGATTAACCCTGATTTGTATTAAAATTCACCTCAGGAAGTTTTGTGAAGTTTCATTCAAGCCAATAAATTTAGACTATGGCTTCGTTTGAGACTGTTTTCTTACTGCTTCTTAAAGCAATTTTTTAGTATAAAAATTTTAATTTTTTAACTAAAAAACTACTTCAAGAAGCAATAAAAAAGTCATCCCAAACAACCCTAAAACTATAGTTTTTTTAAGTTTAGCCTAAATGAAACTCTCGTTGAGAATTTGAGATGTTAGAATTACAGCGTTTTAATTCATTTAATACAGCGTTGATGTAATGAGGTCTGAATATTTTATGGAGTTATTGGACTCTCTCTCTCTCTCTCTCAAGAAACAATCAATAGTTGAACTCATTTATCTCCTAAATCTTCAATTTTAATTGGACATTTCATTGAGTTTTAATTCATTTAAACCCAAAAAAAACTGTTATCTTTTGTTTATTAAAAATTTTGAGCCGTTGCATTGAAATTTTCTTCATAAATATCAGTAGAATCAGCTGTTACTGAACATCGTTCGATCAAAGATTAAAAATGGAAGCCAAAGTTGCTATCTTTTTCTTCTTCTTCTTCTTCGCATTCTCGTTGCAGGTTATGAGCTTTCCGATTACAGAGAAGGGCGATGATATTGAAGAAAAGAAGCAGTTAGTTCTGAAGGAACTGAAGGAAGTCGTCGGCCTTCCGAACCTCGCCGTCGGTGATCACGGCGAATGGACGGTGAGAGCGGTTCAATTCATATTGGAGAAGATGAACTGGAAGTATAATTTCAGCGGCGGAGAGAAGCCGGACCCCAAGGAAGTCGAGGCGGCGACGCGGCGGATCGTCACGGCCGTTGGTTGGATTCTCTCTGATCGGCAACTGAACCCATACAGGTACTATACCGTTATGTAATAAATATATTTAAAAATATTTTTTTTAATATTTTTCTTTTAAAATTATAATATTTGTAGAAATTGTTAGGTATATATATTTTTTTTAAACCCATAAAGGGGCCTACGCGTTCATATCAAAAAAAAGGTTACAAGATCCTTAAAAGGATCCTCGAGCTCACAACTGCTCAAAAGAGCTACACGATTAAAAGAAAGAAAACCTAAGAGCCGGTGATTCCTTGTTCTAAGATTACAAAAATCAGTCAAGAAAAAACTCGGGCTGTAAGAGAACAGCACCCAAAACTGGAAGATCCTAATATAAGCATTCAGCACCATCTTCCTGCAAAAGTAAAGAGAAAGACAAAAAGGTAAGGAATTCGTAAAATTGAAATGTACCTTGTATTCTTTTAAAATCTCCATTTGATCAAAAAATCTAGGCATGCAAAAAGTAAAACTCAAAAGATAAAAATTAGTTTGGACGCTAAAAATCGCAGAGACTTCGGATAAATCAGAACCAATATGCCCAAAAGGATTACAGCTACAAAAAGAAGACAGAAAGTTCCTCCTGTGCTTAAAAGTATCACTGCAGATATACTTGATGAGCCTATTGAGGCAGGAAATAATACCCTCCGTTAAGGATCTCTCAACAGACAGCAAAAAGGGATCATACTCCCTCCAGCAGGGCAAAAAATAACAAAAAGAGGTATTATGATAATGCAGAAAAACCATCATGCCCAGCCCCTGCCCCTGCCCCAGCAACAGGAAAATAAAACCGAGAAAGAGCCTACCAACCACAGAAAAGGGAAAACTTAACATCCCAACCAGCTTCAAGAAATAGAAAGATGGATCCAGAAATAACTTCATACCAACCAGCAAGCCAACATGAATCACAGTGCAGCACGTAAGGTAAACCCCATTCAAAGCACCAGTACCCCAGCAACCAAACCAATAAAGAAAACACTCAGCCATCTGAAAAGAAACACCACCCAGATACCTCACCACCAGAAACAATGGCCCAAAAAACCACATTCAAAATAACAAAAAACCCTCCAGTAGCCAACAGAGAAACAACAGAACAACAAAAACAAGGTAGAACCGCATGGAAGAACAAAGCCAAACGGACTAATCCAATTGAAAATAAGGCAAATTTAAACGGTCTAATCTGACAAGACCAAGCACATCATTGGGGAGGTTGAACTCCTCAAACTCCTCAAAATTAAGAAACATACAACCCCTTTTAGCAAGTAAGTCAGCCACCGCATTCCCCTCCCTTAAAATATGCAAAATTTTAAACGAGGTCCTGGAGAGAAAATGTTTAATATCTCTAATTTTATAAAAATTCTCAGCATTGGCAGAACAAAGACCTTTGATATAGTGAATGATAAGCATAGCGTCCACCTCAACCCAAAGATTAGCAGCACCAATAAAAATACAAAGCTTGATCCCATACAGTAAACTATCCAATTTAGCTTGTATAGCATTAGAAGCATTAGAGGGACCTGCAAAAGCCTTAATAACATAGCATTTATTGTTCCTAATAATGCCACCACACCCCGCACCAGAGGGATTAAAAGCCCCATCAGTATTAAGTTTAAGACAGCCCTCCAAAGGTTTATTCCAAAAAATAATTCTAGTATTAGGAGAAATCACAGGGGACAGAAAACTGAAGCCAAACTCACTAACTAAATGATGATAGCCTTTGAAAGAATCTTGCTTGATAATCTTAGCCACAAACAATTGAGTGATTTTTTGTCTAATTTTAGAAACGATAGAAACATCTTCCATCCTTTCATTAACATGTTTAGAGACATTCCTGCTTTCCCAAAGATACCAACAAATTAAAACAGGAATAATATTGTGAATATGGCCTTTTAACTTAATAAACCAAAAGGTAAGAACAGTATGCATGGAATTGCAGTTAAAAGTAGGAAAGACTTTAAAGAGATTATCAAAATACATCCAAACTTTCATAGCAATTGGGCCTTGAATGAAAACATGAAGTAAATTTTCAATGTGGTAGCAACACTGACATTTAGAAACAATAACGATGTCTTTCTTAATAAGCAAAGTGTCCACAGGAATGTAATCATTCAAAATTTTCCAAACTAAGAAGGAGTAAGTAGGATGAATGCTCTCATGCCAAAAAGCAACATTAGTAAAACTGGTAGGCCTAGGATGTTTAATAACATTCCAAACATGTTTGGAGCTAAAATGGCCATCGTTAGAGCAAATAGACAAAATACAATCATCCATGTCTGAATGAATAGAAATATGCACAATGGATTGGACAATGAAAATAGGCAGTAAGTTATAAAGTAAGTCCAAATTCCACATATCATTAATGAAAAAATCCTTAACTTTACAAAAGCCAATGGAACGGGTATTTAAAAGATTGTCGATCAAAAAATTACCCAACCAATTGTCCTACCAAAATAAAATATTGCCACACCCTAGACCTCATTGAATAAGATCCTCCGCCTCCCATTTAATGTTGCAAAGTCTTTTCCAATTAGGAGAATCACCCAATTTGAAATAACAGTTTAAAGGATGCTTCAGTCCGCAGTATTTAGAATACATAAATTTAGCCCAAAGACTTTTATTAGCTCTAAAGTTAAACCAAAGTTTAAAATTGAAGGTAAGAGCCATATCTTGAATAGTTTTAAAGCCAAGTTTCCCCTCATCCATGGAGCCCGAACACCTATTCCAAGACCCCCACAAAATAGCCTTAGAATCCGCCTTGGAACCCCAAAGAAATTTGTTGAAAAGCACCTCCAACCTTTTAGAGACATTAACAGTCGGAACCACAATGTGAAGCAAAAAAATAGGGATAGAGCACAGAACATGTTTAATCAGCAAAAGCCTACCCCCATAAGATAAATAATTAAAAGCCCAAGAGTTAAGTTTCTTATGAATAGAATTAAAGATATCATCGAAAAGAAAGGACTTTTTTCTTCCTTTAAATAAGGGAGTGCCTAAATATTTCATCGAAAAAGACTTGAAAATTAAACCCGTTTTCCTTTCAATATTGTGAATGCGAGAAATAGAAATCGATTTAGAAGTTAAAAACGAGCTTTTGAGCTTGTTAAAGGTTAACCCGCTAATCTTCTGAAACTTGTCAAACAAACTAAAATTTTTTTGAATATTCCGAATAGAACCATTAGTAAAGATAATGAAATCATCAGCAAAACTTAAGTGAGAGATAGGCATAACACCACCAGATCGAAAATACAAATTCGGATTCATTCTAAAAAACAAATTCATGCCACGAGAAAGAAATTCCATAGCAATAATGAAAAGAGCCGGCGAGAGATCGAGGATCTCCCTGTCTAAGACCATGTAAAGAAGGAAAAAAACCATGAGGTTTACCATTAATAATAACCGAAAAGTAACAGAACTCAATGCTATGCTTGATTAATTTAATAAAATGGGAATTAAAACCAAACGACCGTAAAACACTATAAAGAAATTCCCAGTTCAAGTTATCATAGGATTTGGTTATATCCATTTTGAAAATAATGTTCCCGCCAACAACTTTTTTATCCAAATCATGGATTAATTCCTGAGCAAGTAAAATGTTATCAAATATGGACCTCCCTTTAACAAATCCAGATTGCTCCAAAGAAATGATCTTAGGAAGAATAGAAGCAAGTCTCCCCATTAAAATTTTAGAAATCAATTTATTGAAAAAAGAACACAAGCTAATAGGCCTGTAATCATTCCAAGAAGAAGCATTTTGAGCCTTAGGAATTAAAGCAATAGAAGTAGTGGTAAAAAATTTAGGATATTTAGAGCCACCAAAAAAGTCAACCACAACATTAACAAGATCCACCTGAATAATGTCCCAAGATTTTTGGAAAATTTATTAGTGAAACCATCAGGACCCGCAACCGCATCAGAATTCATGCTATTTAAGTTCTCCTTAATTTCCTCCACAGAAGGAACTTTAGTGAGAAAGGTATTATCCTCCTCCGAAATAAGAGCAGGAATAAAGGAAAAATCAATGTGCAGCATAGGAGTAAAGTCTGAATTAAAGATATTGAAAAAGAAATCAGAACTTGAAAGGGCAATAGCATTAGGCTCAATGATATCCCCTTCAGGGACACAAATTTTATTAATTTGACGACTAATATTGTGGTGATTAGCAATATTGTGAAAGAATTTAGTGTTATGATCACCTTCCGCAAGAAATTTGGAGGAAGCCTTCTGCCTCCAATAAACTTCTTCCTTCTCCTGCAACTTATAAAGAGAAATTTTAGCATCATTAAGGATAGATAAGTTCAAGGGAGAGGGGTCAATCATATAATTCTCATCCGCTTTTTTCACCTCATCCTCCGCCACCAAAATATTAGTAAAAATGTTTTTAAAAACACATTTATTCCACCAAGAAAGAAGTTGCTAATCCTCTTAAGCTTAAACCAAAACCTAACCATACCAGAAACACTATCCGAAGGAGCCAAAGGAGCCTCCCAATTATTTTTAACAAACTGTAAAAAGGAAGCATCGAGAAGCCACATGTTTTGAAATCTAAAGGGAGAGATGGTGTTAGTAATTGTGTTAGAAAAATTTAAAAGCAAGGGTGAATGATTAGAAAGGGTCCGAGTAAGATGACTAACATGAGAAATAGAAAAATAATTAATCCAAGCAGAATTAAAAAGAATCTGATCAAGTCTTTGCCACATAACACCTTTATTCCACGTGAAGATATTACCAGAAACACCAATATCATGAAGGTTGCAATGACAAAACATATCATTGAAATCCTTCATATTGTAAAAGTTAGGAGCCTTACCCCCAACCCTTTCATTAGAAGAAGAAATACAATTAAAGTCTCCCCCAACAAGCCAAGGGCCGTTAGCCGTAGAGGAAAAATCGAAAAGCTGATCCCACAAAATCCTTCTACCAGCTCTAGAACAAGCAGCATAAATAAAAGAAGCATAGCAAGAGGTTTGACTAAACAAAAAATTAATATGAACAACTTGAGGGAGATCAGCTATGACATTTAAAGAAACAGAAGACTTCCAAAAAAGCCAAATTTTGTTGGAACAATTGCCAAAAAAGTAGTCATAACCCAAAAAATGCTTGAGAGAGTCAATATTATTAGCAGCAATCAAAGGTTCAATCAAAACCAGCATTTGAGTACCATGAATTCTACATAAGTTTTTGACCCTATCCTTAGATAGAGAGCCACCCACACCCCTAATGTTCCATAAGAGAGCTTTAACCATTAATGGAAAGTGTTGAAGATCTAGTGATTCTAGGGTTAACCGGAGAAAGACCCTTAGATTTCTTACCTTTCTTTTTGGAATGAGAACTGTTCCCAACCTCCATAATTTTGTTTTTCTCTTTGGACGAGAACATAGACTTGGACGGCTTCTTTACTTCTTCCATAGGAATCTATATATCAATATTACCATGTTCACGAACTTCACCTTCCTCTAAGGTATCATTAGAGCACTGTTTACCATCAAGATGAGTAGGGGAATTACTTTCACTCTCACTAGCAACATATTCTTTATATTGATGAATATTACCATCCTCAACAACCATATTATCCTCATCAATAGCCCCATGCTTAAGAAGAGCCTTTTCAAGATTAACAGCCATGTTCAATGTCTCTAACACTTCAACCAAGTTATTGTCAGTTTTTTTCACATCCAAATTATCGTGTTCTAAATTCCCATCCTTGGAACCTTCTTCAACGATTCTTATGGAAGAAACAAGAAGCTGGCCGTCTATGTCGTTATCCACTTGCTTGGGAACATTGTCGTGCTGAAATATTTCAATATTGGGGGGGGGGGGGGGGGGCCAAAGTGCA
>NW_021319178.1:14360628-14390912 GCF_001605985.2 Dendrobium catenatum | reverse complement strand
AAATAGAAAAAGATCAAATTGGTCTCCTATTTTTTTCTAAAAAATCAAAATAGTATCGGATTATATAAAAAACTAAATCAGTCACTTTACTCTTAAAATATTGATTAAATTAGTCTTTTTATTTAAAAATAAAGAGATTAAAATGTGGATTTTAAACAATCGAGGATCATTTTGGTCATTCATAAAGATTGAGGCTCTGGAGAAATTATTCTGTGCGGGCGCCGAACGTAGTTCATCGTCCGAAGACCAATCAGAATGAGTCATGTCAGTAGTACCGAGCGGAGGTGACGTGGCGTATTCTGATTGATCTCTGGACGGCATTCGTCGTCCGTATAGAATAATTTATCGAGGGTGACATTTTTTATCAAATTTTTTTTTTATAACAAAAAATCACCCTTAATGGTCTATATTATTTAATTCTTGACAGGTCATTTACGGACTGGATGACGTCCTTCGCTTACTTGTTTAACTACCTGAGAGATTTGGAGAAAGGGAAACTATCTGGAGGGTTCAAGAACCCGGTCTACAAATGTTACAAGAGATTCTGGCCCACCTGCGAAGCGCGTGCACCGGCCGCACTGGTAGGCGCCGTGGTCTACCGATTTGAATGTGGCTGGGAGTTCTACGAGAAATGCCTCCAATTCCAACTATAAATTAATGGGGCCCACTTTCATTCACAGACCTAATTAATTAATTAATTTTAATACAATTAATTAATTAATTTTAATACAATTAATTAATTAATTTTAATACAATTAATTAATTAATAGTTTTATCCAAATTTGTATCAAGTTTGAACGATTGAGGAGTTGCAATAATGATACTTTCTGATAAATAAATTCATTTGAAATTTGAACACCTTTGATAATAATAATAATAATAATGTATATGATTTGAAATTAAACTTTAATTTTCATTTATTTAATATATGCATATTTAAATTCATGATCAAAATAAATTTTTTTACAACTAAAATAGTTGCAAAAATATTTTGATGGACTATCAATCTGATTATGCTAGAATTTGTGCAGTTCAGGATATTATATATAACTAAAATCACATTGCAAATTGATCGCCATTGAAGATTATCACAATATATTTTGCATCAAAATATCCTTACACGAATTTTCTCTCCCCAAATTGCTCAGAAGGTTTATTTCAGTCGAATTTAAAATAAAAAAATAGGCTAAGTAATATAATTAAGAATATTATGATATAATATATTTATGTAAAGATAGCTCTTTCCAAAGTAATGATAAAAGTTATAAATAGTGCTTCTTAAAATATAGGATTTGTTTGAAACGGTTACAAATTTTTATAAAGTTGGATATGAAATTGCAGTGAGGAAAGCAATAAGAAAATAATAATCAAATCAATTTATGAATGATGTCTAAAAAAAAGTGAGAAAATTAGCACAAACAAACTCTTAGTCTCTTACCCTAAACAACATAACTATGAGGATCAAATCAAACAAACTATCTAATCAACAAATTAAGAAACAACTAAACAAGCTGAAATTAAACCAAAATTAAGCTAAAAAATTGTTTATGCAAATTTGTTCTTTTAGCAACGGAATAATTAAATGTTAATAATTGTAAAGTTGTATTTTTAAGTATTTTTATGATAAATAAATATGTATGACACAGATTGAATAATGTAAGCATTCACTATAGAAAAAATACTTATTTTTGGCGGCCATATGCGCTGAAAAATATGCTAAATACATCATAAAATAGCTTTACCCTAAATCCTAAACCCACTAGAAACGTGTTTATAACTCGTCGTATTGTACTTTCTAGTAGTTTTTCCGTTGAAAATCCATCATAAATATGTAGCACATTAAAATAAAAAATCACCACCTTAACTTTATTATTATTAAACATAATATTTCTATAATCACATGCAGTCAAAATAGCTAAAGTAGCTTCAAATTTTAATATCGCATAGAAATTCTTTTATAGGAAAAGGCCAGGTTGGAAGGAGAATGTATGTCTAGGAGCCACATGATTTGTAACAATTCATAACTTTGAAGAATGTTTGTGAGCATAGATATGACCTCCAAGCATTATTTACTAGCACTATATACGAAAAAAAAGCACCAATTAAAAAAACTTTATTTTTAGGGTTTTTCCTCTGCTAGGGTTTTGCTCCTTTTTGCGATTCTCTGGCCACCACCGCCTCATCTCCTCCGGGATGTCCTCCACCTCCTCGCCCCCGCTTAACCTACCCTCTTCTTCTTCTATGCCTCTCTCTGGAGATTGGAAGAACCTTTTCGCTGTGCAGCCTCTGGTATCGAATGAGTTTACCTCTTCGATAAGCCACTTTCCCACTGAAAATGCTACCGCTCATTTCACTCCGGCACAGTTCAACGCTGGTTCGACTGAGTGGGCTCTCTCTTTAGTCGGCTATTTGATCGGTAGACAGCCATACTATGAAGCTCTTCTATCTACGATCAAAAAAACTTGGAGTCTGAAAGGATCCCTCTCCTTACTCACTCTCGATGAAGGCTTCTTCCTCCTCAAGTTCAACAACCGTGAAGACTATGACATGGCATGGTCGGGGGGGCCATGGTTCTTCTTTGGCAAACCCTTTATTCTTCAAAAGTGGACTCCGGAGTTTGTCCCTGTTCGCGAAGAGTTCCCATCTATTCCACTCTGGATTAAGATAAAAAAATTTCCGCTTTCATGTTGGACAACTGAAGGTATTTCGCGGATTGCGAGTTGTGTGGGGATCCCTTTAGCTGTTGATGCTCTCACTGCGGCTAAAACAAGGATGACATTCGCCAGGGTTTGCGTTCAGGTATGTAGTTCATCCCCTTTGCCGGATGTTATCTACTATACCGTCGAGAATAAAACCTTCCCCCTTCATGTGCAGTATGACTGGAAGCCCTCTCATTGCACTTTCTGCAATTCTATCATGCGTGCACCGAATTCTTGCCCCAAGAACCCAAATCCCAAAACTTCTGAGCCTTCTACTAATCGCGGTAGAAGCTCCAGTCGCAAGCCTAGGAATATCCCAACTCGACTTACCATTCCCAAACCTCCACCTTTTCTGGCCAACCAACCAGCTCAACCTCCACTCCTTACTATTCCTCCTACAACAGAACCCCCTTCCTCGGCTGTTGCAGCTACCACCCTGTTACCCAACCTCAACTCCCCCTATGAGGATTTCAACCACTCTCATCAGCCCATTACCACCAACAATCCTACATCTTCAACCCAGACCACCATACCTGTCTCTACTAAAAACAAATTTGATGCCCTTTCCAACCAAGACTCTCATCCCGATAATTCAAATCTGCTGTCTGTTTCTCTTTCTTCTTCTGAGAACGGCCTTAGGGACAAACCTCCTGACACTTACATTGCGTCCAAGGCTTCCTCATACAACAGCCAACCTAATGTGTGCAAAGCCACAAGAGCAAAATCGGCCAAAAAGGCCACCACCCCCACGTCCAAATCCCAATGACCAGGCTCCCTCTCTTGGCTTCCTGGAATACCCGTGGGTTTAATAGCCCTGACAAAGCTCTCTGCTGCAAAAACCTTGTTAAAAAATTCAATCTTGATTTGATTTTTCTCTTGGAAACTAGAATCACCAACCATTCCCCACACAATCCCTGGTTCAACATTTCCCATTCTGTTTTCAACACTGAAGGCTCTTATAACAATTTTGACTATGCTTCTCCAGGACGTATTTGGATAAAATGGAACACCGCAACTGTGAATTTTATTCCCCTTTTTACATCTAGTCAGTTAATTCATGACTCTATTTTTTCTGGTAATTCTGAAATTTATCGGGTTTCGGTTGTTTATGCCGCAAACAACATGGATGAGAGGCTTGCCCTGTGGAAGGATCTGCAAGACATTGCTATTGGGTACACTGGCCCATGGATTATTTTAGGTGATTTCAATTGTTGCAGATCTCAAAATGAGAAAGCTGGTGGCTCTAAACTTTCCAATTGCAAAGTTTTAAATTTCAATAATTTGATTTTTAATATTGTTGTGCATGACCTTTCCTCTGTTGGTCATTACTTCACTTGGTTTAACCTTAGGATTGACAACCCTATACATATTAAACTTGATCGGATATTGGTAAATGACAGTTGGTTAAGTAGTTTTCCTAACTCTTACTACATGGTGGATGACCCGCAGATTTCTGATCACTCCCCCATTATTCTTCTCAATGATCATGTCTATCATATGAAGCACCGCTTTCTCTTCAAAAATTACTGGCTTTCTAAGCCAGAATTCTGGGATTCCCTTATATAGGTCTTCTCTCAAAGATTCCATAGCAGTCCTATCCATGCTTTCTACCAGAAGCTCAAAACTCTCAAGATTAGCATCAAATCTAAAGACTGGGTCTCTTCCAACATTCTTCAGCAGGAAATTTCTGATCTTACTACCATTCAACATTCTCTTCTTTGTCAAATTCAGGCCTCTCCACTTGATCATGATTCTAATTTGGCACTTAAGGAAATCAGCTGTAAGCTTGCTGCTAAAAATTCTAACTGGACTAGGTGGCTCTTTCAAAGAGCAAAGGCAAAATGGATGAGTAATGGGGAGGATGATCTTAAGTTTCTCTACTCTAGGATCAATGTCAGACACAATTCCAACGTGATTAGAAGTATCACGACTGAGGAGGGGACCTTTGCTTCCAAAGCTGATATCAGTAATGCCATTGTCAATTACTTCCAAAAACTTTTCAACACTCCCCTGCCAACGTCCTCCACCACCTTTTGGAATGCTCCCATTCATCTTAAGCTTCCTCCTGATAGCATTACTAATATGATTTCCCCGATCACAGTGGAGGAAATTAAGGCTGTCATTTTCTCTTCTCCTAGCTGCTCTACTCCTGGGCCCGACGGCTACACCTTCGAATTCTATAAAGCATCCTGGAATACCATTAGTCAATAGCTCTGTGTGGTTGTTCTATCTTTCTTCTCCACTGGTTCTTTACCTAAGCATGTTAAAGCAACTGCCATTGCGCTCATTCCCAAAAGGCCTCATGCTCAAGACATTACTGACTACAGACCGATCTCTCTCTGCAACACTTTCTATAAAATCATTGCTAAGATCCTAGCTAATCGTATGAAAGATGTTATGCCTTTGATCATCCACCCCACTCAAGCTGGTTTCATTAAAGACAGAATCATTTCTGATAATATTCTTTTGGCTGCTGAATTGCTCAAGGATTTCAACAACAACAAAAATCAGCCATTTTTCTGTGCAAAATTTGACATCCACAAGGCTTTTGATACGGTTTCTAGAGAATTCTTAATTGATTGCATGATTGCCAAAGGTTTTCCTCAAACATTTGTTTCTTGGATTTATGGCTGCATTTCTGACGTTCACTTCTCTGTTTCTATCAATGGAGCTCTTGAGGGATATTTTCATTCCTCCTCTGGTCTTAGGCAAGGTTGCCCTCTCTCCCCTTACCTTTTCTGTATTGCCATGGACAGTTTATCTTCTTATTTTGTTGATGCAAGTTTTAATCATTATTTCTGTCATATGGAAGCTGGTAACATCTCCATCTCTCATCTACTCTATGCTGATGACCTTTTGGTGTTTGCTAAAGCTAATCAGGTCAATGCTCATTGCCTGAATAATATCCTTTCTTCTTTTGCCAGTTGCTCTGGCTTGAAGGTGAATAGTGGCAAGAGTACAATTCTTTTTTCTAAGAATTGTTTTGATGAGCAAGCTATTGGTAATATTTTAAATATTGCTCCTTCCACTAATCCTATTAAGTATCTGGGTATTCCAATCTTTACTAAGAAGCTGAAAATTGGTGATTATCAGCCTCTCTTGCATAATATTTCTGTTTCTTTAGATGGTTGGAAAGCTCGGACTTTATCTATGGTTGGTAGGCTTCAGTTCCTCAATTATACTATTAACAACATCTTACTCTATTGGGTCCGTGGGACTTTGATCCCTAAAACTTGCATCAACAAGATCAAAAGTCTATGTTCTAGATTTTTATACTATGGGGACATTAACAAAAGGAAACTGCACATGATATCTTGGAAGGAGACTTGCAAACCTAAAATCTATGGGGGTCTTGGTGTTCCTTCCATCGAGTCCCTTTATTATGCTTGTGGCTGTACTGTTGTCTGGCGGTTTTATAACTCCAAAAGTTACCTCTTTAGGTGGTGGAAAGAAAAATATGGGACTTTTTGGAATACTAGCATTACTAAAAGTTCTATTTGTTGGAAGGTTTTATGTGATGTTGCCAAAAGCCTGATGCACTCTTTAAACTTCAAAATCATTACCTGCAGCAACCTTTCATTTTTCTGGGACCCTTGGTGCTATGGGCAAACTGTGGCGGAGAAACTGGACCAATCTAATCTCAACTTCATGATTACTAAAGCAAATTCTAAGTTGGGTGTGTGCAGTCTTACTGATAATGGTGTTTGGAATCTGGATTCTCTGTTACCTACGCACTTAGCTGATTTGATTAAATCCATTCCCATTTCTAATACTTCTGATGATTGCTGCTGGTCTAAAACTTCTAAGCCCTCTTTCAGCACCTTCTATAGGCATTATTTTGAAGATTATGAGATTGTGCCTTGGCATAAATCCGTCTGGCACAAACATTATGCTCTTCGCTTCTCTTTATACTCCTGGATTGCTTGTAAGAATGGCTTGAAAACTGCTCAGGCACTTGCTGTTAGAGGAATCATGGTTGAGTCTAAATGTGTTTTCTGTAATTCTCACTCTGAAACTCAAAATCATCTTCTCTTTGAATGTGATTTTTCTTTTATGATTCTTATAAGACTCTTGCCGAGAATGAGTTATATGTTGCTTAGACCTAACATGTGGCAAGTTTTCAATGATATTGGGGAGCTGGATGCTGACAGTAATATGAGAAACTTTCTGTATCTTACCACATCTACTGTTGTTTACTTCCTATGGAAAGCTAGGAATGATAGATTGTTTGGCAACATTAATGACAGCATAGATACTATCATTTTTAAGATCAAAAGAGAGGTTTGGCTCAAATCTGTTAAGAGAAAATGCTTTCAACAATTACAGGTTGCACTCACTTGATCTCTGCCTTTTGTGCTGTGAAAGGTATCTGGGTGCCCCTTGGACGGCAGACCCTTGCAATCAGGGGTTGGTTGATATTTTTGAAGGACAATGATGATCGCAATCAATCTTTTACCCCCTCGGACGGTCAGATTCTGCAGCTTTCTATTTGGCAACCAGGGGAATTTTGTCCGGGTGTTCACTTTGATGATTGCTCTGAGTCCTTTAGCCTTCTGGCTTTAAGTTCAATATTTTCAGAAGCCTTCTGGCTTTTAAGTTCAATATTTTCAGATGTTTAATTTCTGCTCTTGCTTTTATTGTAACCATTTCTCCTTTTATAGGTTTTCCTTGTTTAAGCAGCGTCAGCTGATAGGGTTTTGTCAAATGCTTTTTTTGTTTAGCATTTGATCTCTTTTTTGTAACCGTTTTTTACTTATAAATTGGGCTGATGCCTCAAATTTACCCAAAAAAAAAAGAACTATATACTAAAAATGACGTGCTTTGAGTCAAATTACCAGCAGATTTTTCTACAAAAGTTTTCAACAATTAATTCACCGATAATTCTGCTAGCTAGTAATAGCGGTGGAAGTGTCCGACTATTAAACCAGCGTAATTGTTGATGAACAAGTTTGCCAAAAATTATGCAAAAAATTTTAGTGAGCATTGCTCACTAGAAATGTGTTTATAACTCGTCTTATTGTGCTTTCTAGTAGTTTTTCCGTTGAAAATCCATCAAAAATATGTAGCACAGTAAAATAAAAAATCACCACCTTACCTTAATTATTATTAAACATAATATTTCTACAATCACATGCAGTCAAAATAGCTAAAGTAGCCTCAAATTTCAATATCACATAGAAATTCTTTTATAGGAAAAGGCCAGGTTGGAAGGAGAATGTATGTCTAGGAGCCACATGATTTGTAACAATTCATAACTTTGAAGAATGTTTGTGAGCATAAACATGACCTCCAAGCATTAATAACTAGCAAGTTTTTTACATATTCAAAAACATCCAAAACTTGTAAGGAAAAAAAAAAAAAAAAAAAACAGTTGCAATAATATTAGATTTAAAGTTTTAGAATGATTGTCTGACAATTTCAAAGATTACAGGCTCTTTGATCAGGTTGTTGCATATTATTAACTCAGATGAGAAATCTTCGCTTGGATATCTATATGACAGAATATATAAGGCACAAAAGACAATCAAAGCTATATTTAGAAAAAATAAAAGATTATATAAACCATTTACCAGTATAGTTAAAAAAAGATGGGATACTCAATTGAGGCATGACATCTATGCAGCAATGCTTTTGAATCCTTAATTTCAGTTTGATAAGGAGATCAATTACTATCACAAGCTAGAAATTATACAAGACTTTATTGAACTGCTTGGAAATAATAACATTTGTCCTAAGCTCACACTTGAAATGAATAAGCTTAAATTATTTCGTGATTGCTTAAGAAAATTTTAGAAAGTCAATTGCTCTAATGATGACAAAAGAAATGTAATATGTAATTATTATTTCAATGTCATTGCTTAAACCATTGTTATCATATATGAATATTTAATAAGGTCTCTAATAACACATTATGTAAATGAGTTGCGAAAGATGTTTGGATCAAGTGCTTCCAACTTGCAGAAAATGACTATAAGAATTATAAGCCAAACACCATCATTATCCACTTGCAAAAGAATTTGGAGTATTTTGAAGAAATTCACTCAAAGAGATGCAATCATTTGGAACATTAACGACTGAACGACCTAGTATATATTCGTATA
This sequence comes from Dendrobium catenatum, assembly GCF_001605985.2. NCBI lineage: Eukaryota > Viridiplantae > Streptophyta > Magnoliopsida > Asparagales > Orchidaceae > Dendrobium > Dendrobium catenatum. Next base: position 14,382,112 of record NW_021319178.1, on the reverse strand, counting down.
ATCTAAATTTTAAAAATATGTATAATCTTATTATAACATAATAATATGTATATCAATATATCATACAATATATATGAACAAATATCACTAAAGTTATTATTTCATTTTTTATATTTCAACTTAAGAAAAGAAGAAATAATTCTTTGGACTACACTTATGTTGAAATGATAGATTTTTGGATGTTTGATTATGAATCACCACTAGATCTATTTAGAGGAGCTAGAAACTAAGATATAAGAAGAGGATGCAATGCCAATTATTGAAAAAGCAAACATATATAGCATCCACTCTGCCTACACAAGTTACTAAAATATGAATAATATATCATTTAATAAAATAAAAAATAAAATATTATTTTATATTTCTAATTTGTTGGTGAAGGTGAACTAGTGAATGAAAAAAATAGAGTTGACATAATTGGCTTCAATGATTTAGATGCATTTGTGGCTGTAGATTTTGGTGAAGCATGACTTGAAAACTCAACTTAGGAGGATAGCTTTCATGATGGAAATTTAAGAGATATTTGATTTTTCATTTTTTTAATTTATTAAAACTATTGAACTAAGAAAGAGAAATATTACGAACTGCATATATGTATTATAAACGCGTTATTTTTTTTCCTTATCATTTAGTCTAAAGTGTCATAATTTTGCTATAATATTTTGCTTATTTATTTCATATTATGTGCATAATTATGATGAATATCTTATATTTTATTTTTTGAGCTTCATTAATTGGAGATAGAAATTATAAGATCTCAAAAAAAATTTTGTTCATTTCTTTTTTAACAATTTTATATACCAATGAAAGAGAACTAAAGATGATATGCACTCCTCAACGCCCAATGCACAATAGAGGCTCCACAATAGATATGCATTCATCCCTGAGTAGAATATTATTTCGTCACCCTATGCGAGAATCAGGAGCCGCATGATGGTCAGACCACCTCGTGTGGGAACCTAGATATGCAAGGTGTGTCGTTTGACGTGTTGTTACAGTCACTCTCTATTTATTAGATAGTTTTATTGCATGTGCATTAAATGCACGTGAATAAAAAAATAAAAAAAAAATTCATATAATAAATATTTTAATTATATTTTATTTAATAAAAATAAAACTATTTATTTCTATACTTAATTATAAATTATTAATAATATTAGCAAAAAATTATATATTTTTCTTTAAATAATATTAGCAAAAAATTCATACACAAGAATAATTTCATACATTTTATTCACCAAATATGCAACACAAAACAAAGGAAACATTAACCTAAATAATAAAAAAAGAGAGATTTGAGATATGTTAAAAGCCCAAAAGCTCATCTACTTTAAATAAAATAATGAGGAGACATTAATAATAGTAACACTGCATGACAGAATCGTCAAACAATACATAATTATAGAGATCTCAAGAACCCCAAAGAAATACCATAAATTTATTATAAGCATTATTAGTACAAAATCAAAATGTAATGCGATAAACGGAATAAAAAGTACCAGATCATGAACATGAATATCCCCATCTCAGCACTATTCTGAAAAAGGAGTTTTAAGAAGATATTCTCTTTGTCGAGTTATATTATAGGTGCTAAGATGCCCATGATAACTTCCAAATAAAGAGACCAACCAACGGTTTAACATTGATCTTTTAGAATCACACAAACTCCTCAGTCTGATGGCACATGATGCTCGATAAGCTCCCATATGACTCGTGTGCTTGGCATGTCACATTAAGAGATGTTAAAAAAACTATAGATTATGTCGTTACTTTAAATAGAAGAAAAGAAATTAGCCAAAAAAGACATTTCAAAAGCTGAATATGTATGTTATCTTAAAACAAAGCCATTGATTAAAATGTTTGCAAAAAATTTATCCTCATGTTGAAAGCTAGAGCACAGAAATTAGATATAAGAACTATAAGGTGCGTGTATATATTTTTAAAAATAAAAGATGCACGACAAAAAAACATTTCCTCTAAAATGTTGCATTAAAATTGTCAATGGAAATTGTGTGGGCATCATAAACGTGATGACATACAAGCAGTAGCATGTATTCAAGGGTAAAATCAAACAATTTAAGAAAATGCACATAATTGGCCATAACTTGAGGGTAGTAATACATCTCATAATAAAGAATTTTGAAGGTTAGTGAGATTTGAGTCCAAAACTATAAAATTCATGTCATTGATTGTAAAAGTTCCTTAACCGAGAATTACAACTCCCCATATAGCTTGTTAAATACATATAATATAGGGAAGAAAAGGAGAAGGCAAAAAGGCCAGAGACATTTATAGTTGGTGTAAGAGAGAGAGAGAGAGAGAGAGAGAGAGAGAGAGAGAGAGAGAGAGAGAGAGAGATGCAGCCAACACCTTGACTATGAACTAATGCTAAAAACAATACCAAACAATAACATCAAGCCTTTCTACCATTACATGGGTTCGACTACATAAATAATTTTTCTTCATTGTAATGTAAACTGTTGAGATTCATGTTCCATATAAACTGGTGAGATACAAATTGGAACTTCAAACAGCCAACAAAATTTTCATTCCTAAGATGCAATAGAAACGAAAAATAACAATCTGAAAGTGTCGAAATCAAAATTATAACATTGAAAGAAAATAAGTAGATTATTCTCGTTGAAAAGCATGAAATAAGTTTGATATATAAACTAAAAGTAAGAAGCGTGCCATATTATTTATATGAGGTAAAGTAATTATTTGACATCGATCAATAGCGCATAAATAGGTATGCTTCATAATGTTGAGTTTGGGTAAAACATAGTACATAAAGCAATCACATTAATTATACAAACTATGAATTTTTCACTTATTAACTAAATTTGATATATAAAAATCTAGGATCCTTCTTGATTATTGTAGGTGGGTTGTAATCCTAATCAATGTAAAGATCCATCAGTTAAATAGTCCACCTTAAAAGGTCTTTTGTCTTCCGCTACAAAAAGATGCCATCCATGGTAAAGCGAATGAAGAGTTAGTTGTTAAAGGTGTGATCGAGAAATATAATATGTTTGGGTGCTATCTCAAAGGTTTGGTGTTGTATCAAATCAAGAAATACCATTAGGGGATAGGATTCATGTTTTTAGAGGGCACCGAAGAAATTGTGGTTTTCTCTTGTAGTGTTAGTTCTCATTCCCGCAAAGAGAAATAACTTTGTGGCTGCAACAATTGCTTGCAACTTTCTTGAAAGTCTTGACAACAAGAACAAGATGTTTTCCTTCTTATTGATTATTTATTTATTTTGATAGTTAGAACTTTAGTAAAATTTTATAAACCCGGTTGAGGAGAATTGGATGGTAAGTTTACTTAAATTGCTAATAATATCTACAATTTCCATATAAAGGTAGCTAGATATATCTATGCATAACCTAAAAGAGCTATAGATAGATCTTAGTTGAACAATTACATTGATGGCTTGTTCTTATCAGTTATCACAAAGCATATGCCTGCAGAGGGGACAACTAAACAATATCCCACAGAAGAATAATACAAGAGAAAAATCTATTGTTGTTATGTGAGAAATTGAGTTGGTAAAGCGAGTTTTGGATAGAATCTCTCTTATAATGAGAGAGACAAATCCAAATTAAGATCTACAAATGATTACTACCTCTGTTATATTCTCGAAAGTTGAGATCATTTTTAACCCATAACTCATGCGAAAAGAATCATTTCAATTGCATTAGGCCTCATGATTTTTACAATCTGAATATTTTCCTATGAAACAACATTAGTAATTACCAATTGCATTATCACTTATTCTTCTAATTCTATCTCTGAAATCATACAATAGTTTCTCATTGTAACTTAGGCTTCGTTTGAGATAACTTTCTTACTACTTTCTAAAATAGATTTCTATTAAAAATTTATGTACTAAAAAATTATTTTAAAAAATAGTAAAAAAGTTATTTCAAAGGAAGCTCTAATGAATATTTTTTTGTAGTTATTTTAAAAAATAGTACTCATACTCTGCTTTTAGTATTCTATCAATACACAAATCCAACCTTTTGAAGTAAAATAAAATTGCTAAAAAAAAAAAATCCATTAAGTTCTCTAAACTCTAAAACATGCTTGCATCACAATAGAAAATTCATATCTTTTAGCTCCAATTTGTCAACAAAGCGCTGAAGTAATGATCACATGGAGCTGTTAGCTACTTAGCTCAATAATTCAATGATTAGTAAGTTAACAACCATAATAATTATGTCAAAAGAATGCAAAATAAAATTCTAAATGATCTATTTGTGGTGAGTATTGTTAGGCTTCGTTTGAGACAGCTTTTTTCTTGCTTTTAAAAAAGGCTTCTTAGAACAAAATTTTTTTGACTAAACTTTTTATTTCAAAAAAATTTTGTACTAAAAAAATTGCTTTAAAAAGTTGTCCTAAGCGAAATCTTAATTAGCCTGTAGCTAAAGCAATGCCTATAAAAATTCGGGAAAAAAAATAGTTAGAAATTACGAAGTTACATGATACAAATGTTTTCAATTATCATAGACAGAACTTTGCGGTGCGAGAACGTCCAAAAGTAGTTGAAATGGCTGATGTATATTGAAATACCTTTGCCAGTAATTGTAGTGCTGAATAAGTATATCATAACATCAACAAGCGACCGAAACGACGCCGATCGAGCTTCATTTGTGCGGTCATCCCTTTCATATCTTCTCGTTATTGTTACTCGACATCCTGGAATGGAAGCGAGTCATTCACCTACGCTTATCAATTAATACATAGTTAACTCATTAATCCATCAATTTTATGAATAAAATTATAATTATTAATTAAATATAATTATAATAATTAAAATGAAAGGAAGTCGAATCGAAACTGGTGGATTTGTAATTGAAAGTAAGGGTAATAGTTAAGAATTTCTTATAAATAATAAATATTAAAATTAATAATTTTATGATATTTTTAAATTATAAAATAGAATGAAGGGTCAGGATATTTTTTTAATGAATAAAATGAAAGGCTAGGATTGCACGTGGGTGGAAACTCAAGTCCAGTTTTCACAACCTTATTATTAGGGTCATATGAATACTAACACGTACACTATATAATTATATGACTTATATGAGCATTCTTAAATTCATTATTAAAAATATATTTGATGTCTCAATTAATAATTATAATTTACTCCTTCAACCATCGATTTAATATTTTTCAATTGAAAATTTAAACGTTTGTATTATAATTAAAAATTTATGAAAAACTTTCCATCATAAACGTTTGAATAATAATAAAGATAGCAAACATTTTAAGGAGTTATTGAATAATCTCTCTCTCTCTCTCTATATCTCAAGAAACAATAAATACTTGAATTCATTTCTCTCTTAAATCTTCAGTTTCATCGTTCAAACAAACTGTTAGCTTTTCTTCATTAAAAATTTTCAGCCGTTTCACTAAAATTTTCTTCATAAATATCAGCAGAATCAGCTCCAACGTACAGATCATCGATCGATCAAAGCCTAAAAATGGAAGCCAAAGTTGCTATCATCGTCTTCTTCTTCTTCTTCGCATTCTCGTTGCAGGCCATGAGCTCTCCGATTACAGAGAAGAGCCATGATAATGAAGAAAAGAAGCAGTCAATTCTGAAGGAACTAGAGAAAGTCGTCGGCCTTCCAAACCTCGCCGTCAGAGATCACGGACACTGGACGTTGAAAGCGGTTCAATTCATTTCGGAGAAGATGAACTGGAAGTACAATTTCAGCGGCGGAGAGAAGCCGGACCCCAAGGAAGTCGAGGTGGCGACGCGGCACATCGTCACGGCCATCGGTTGGATTCTGTCTGATCGGCAACTGAACCCCTACAGGTTTTTTTTTTTTTTAATAAGTGCTTACTTTTATAGTTTTATAAAATAAATTTATTTAGAAAATTGATTCAAATTCGAACCCGATTCTTCCATGCGAGTAAATAAGAGTCGACACGACTAACTATCAAACAGATATACGATACCAACGTCGACCAAGATATTTGTTTATATACGTTCATAATCGATACAGCAACCTCAAGTCTTTGTGCCACTATGTGGGGTCGGCTGCATGAATCCTTTTTCGCACAGACCATCAAAATCGACTTCATTGATTGAACTTTGTCGATTATGTCTACTTACCGATAGAGGATCGGATTCGTAATAAATTTCCTTTTTTTAGATCTTCAAAATCTATAATCAAGAAAATTCATTACGAATCTGATCCTTTGTCGGTAAGTCAATCAATGATGACTATTTTGATCATTAATATATATATAAATAGTCAAGAGGACCTGATCTATGTTATTTAAATCATGACAGGTCATTTACGGACTGGTTGGCATCCTTCTCATACCTGTTTAACTACCTGAGAGATTTGGAGAAGGGCAAACTACCTGGAGGGTTCAAGAACCCGGTCTACAAGTGTTACGAGAGGTTCTGGCCCACCTGCGAAGCGCGTGCACCGGCCACACTGGAAGGAGCCGTGGTCTACCGATTTGAATGCGGCTGGGAGTTCACAGAGGAATGCCTCAAATACCATATTATAGATGGCAGGTCGGACGCTCAATCTACCAATGGGGCCCACTTTGGTCCACAGACCTAATTAATTAATTAATTAATTTTTAGGTTTATGCAAATTTGTATCAACTTTGAACTATTGAGGAGTTGGAATAATAATACTTGAATTTATTTTTCATTTATTTAATCTATGCAATATTTAAATTCATGATTAAAAGAAAAATTTTTTCGACTAAGGCTTTGTTTGGGACAGCTTTTTTTGTTACTTTATAAAACTGTTTTTTATTCAGTTTTAGAAAGCAACAAAGAAGTTGTCTCAAACGAAATCTAAAATAGTCTGATGGGCTATAAGGAAGTCTCATAACGCTGAACTTTTATTTGGTCCGGCCACAGGACGTAGCTCTACGTTCGGACGCTAATAGAATCGCGCCACGCATTCTCACTATTTACCGCGCGCCCCGACAACCCGACCCGGAACGGACCCAGGATGGCTCGGTATTTCTCGATTTTGCTAGATATTACTTGGTATTGCTATGTATTGGTCGATTTTACTCGGCAATAACCAATACCGAGCAAATACCGAGTAATACCGAGCAATACCGAGTTGTACCGAGTTTTTCTTGAAAAACTCGGTATTGCTCGGTATTGGTCTTCACAGAGCGGTATTTCTCGTTATAACGCTAGAATTTGTGTAATTCAGTGTATCATATATAACTAAAATCACATTGCAAATCGATCGGCTTTGAAGATTATCATAATATAATTTACATAAGAATGTTCTTACACAAAGTTTCTCATTATTTTTATATATGTTAAGGCTTCATTTGGGACGGTTTTCTTTATGCTTATTAAAGCATAAAACTGTCCCAAACGAACCCTAAGTGCACGCTAGTCATAGTGATTATTTCAATTAGAGGTAAAATCTCAAAATAATTAAGCTAAATTGTATAAGCATATTATGATATATAATTTATGTGAACGCAGCTCCTTCCTAAGTAATGATAAAAGTTATAAAAATAGCTTCTTCTTAAAATATAAGGTATGACAATTGTAGCTTTTTATAAAGCTGATTATGAAGCTGATATGAGGAAAGCAACAAGTAAATAACAGCCAAATGAAATTATGACTGTTGTGATCTAAGAAAATAAAATAGCGAAAAAGCAATCCCAAACAAACTCTTAGGCTTCATTTGGGACTGCTTTCTTACTGCTTCTTAAAGCGGTTTTTTAGTATAAAAAATTTAATTTTTTAACTAAAAAGCTGTAAGAAAGCCGTCCCAAATGACATAAATTGAATAATTTTAGTATTTTCAAGTTGTCTGAATTTATGAAAAATATATGTTGAAATAAGTGCTGAATGGGTGAGTTTAGAGACAGATAACAAATTGTGAGTTAAGGAAGGAACATGTAGCAGATTGTTGAGATAAAGCTTACAAGATGTTTCTGGTAGAGGTAGAAGACCCTGTCCGGTGTGCTGTATCGGAACCGTGAACCCGTTGGCGACGGAGATAGAGTCGTTACCTTAGTAAGTTGAGGGTGAGTGAAGGTAGGAACCATCGGGCATGAGATGAGATGTGGCGTCAGTGTCGAGAACCCAATCGTGCGGATTGCTTGATGATGGTTGAGCAAGAAGAGCTTTCGGCGGACGAGTGACGGTGGGAGCAAACTTGAAGTTGCAACGGTGCCAACAATTGAGAGCAATGTGGCCTATCTTGCCACAGATTTGGCACGTCGGTTTGGTGGAGGAATTGGCGACAGGTTGAACCGCCTGGGTCGGGGGGTTGGTGTTGTAGGACTGGGACGAATTCTTGTTCTTATAGAAGCGACGCTAAGTGCGATCCCGCGAGGAGTTTTGAGAGGGAGCATAGAGCGCAGTGTGTGAGGCATTGTTGGAAAGGTCGAGAGACTGTTCTTGCTGAATGTTAATCGCCTCGCTGCAGAGAAGAGAATAAAATTTGTCAAGATCAAGAGGTTGATGATAGGTGCGAATTGCCGTTTTGAAGGAGCTATAGGTGTTCGACAGTCCTTGAAGGATGTAGTGGATGATGTCGTCTTGTTCGATCTTTGATCCGGCAACGGCGATATTGTCTACGATGGATTTAATTTGCGTTAAGTACTGTGGAATGGTGAGATCCTTGAGACGAACATTGTGAAGTTCATTCTTTAGCTGGATAACGCGAGAACGACATGTAGGTTGTTGACGTCTTTCAAGAATCTGCCAGGCTTCGTGGGAGGTGTTGGAGGTAAGAATGTAGGGCAAGATTTGTTGAGAAATGGTTGAAAAGAGAGCCGAGAGGAGGTTGCTGTCTTCAAGATGCCAGCGAGCGTAGTCGGCAGATTGCTCGTCAGGAGGAGGGGTGATGGTTCCGGTGAGGTAACCAGCATACCCATTGGCGGCCGGTAAATTGCTGTAGCAATTGTGTACCCCATATGGCATAGTTGTCCGGCGTAAGTTGATGAGGAGCGAGGTTCTTGATGTTGTTGAGGAGAAATTTCAGTGCCGGAGGTATGCCGATGTGAGGAGCAGCGGTGTTGGTGATGTTGGTGGCGGAAGAAGATGAAGATGTAGGAGGAAGAGAGTTGTTCTGTTCTTGTTCTACCATGACTCTGATACCATGCGAGAGAACAGGGAAGAAACCGAAAGAAGAAGAGGCAGAGACCGCGAAACAGAATAAAGGAAAATCTATCTTATTCAAATGTAAACAGATATAGTTGTACATATTTATAGAGAGCGAATGGTAAAAGTGTAAATACAAGTAGTGAGATGAATACAGTTACTAATTGAATGGATATTTTTAGCTCTCTATGCATTTAAATTTTGATTTTGTGATATTGAAAAGTGATCTCATTCAATTATATATGAACTTCTTCGCTGATTTATTTTTCAAACAACAATCATAATTTCATTTGTCTGTTACTTTCTTACTGTTTTTCCAAAAAAAATTATGATGAAATATTACTATTTGCAACCATATTAGCTAAATTACTTTCTCGCAACTCAGGTTTCGTTTGGGACGGCTTTTTTACTGCTTTATAAATTAGCTTTTTAGTACCAAAATTTTTTGTAAATTAGAAATTTTTTGTAAAAAATATGCTTTTAAAAGTATTTAGAAATCTGTCCTAAACAAAACCTAATTTTATAAAATATTGCAATTGTACTTACTGGACATTATAATATAAGTGTAATGATCTAAATTTTCACAATATTATGCATTTCTTAAATAATATCCTAAATATTAAACAATGCATTTAATGAAACTATATCTTTACTAAATTACAAGCCAACCCTTTCAGCCAAATTTTGTTTTGACATCTGTAAATAAAATATTTGATCTTTTTTAAATAAATAAGTAAATAAAAGTGAGGAGCAGTTAAAAGAGTCAACTGCTGCTTTTGCAAACTTGTATTTCTTTACCAGCCTTCGACCTCCATTAAAGGAGAGATTATTATGTGCGGATACCGGACGGGAGGAATCGATCGGTTTTATCTTTGTGAATAGTAAAAGCGCAGCATGAACAATAAGAAGAGATACCTGCAAGGAGATGTTAGAGCAAGAAAACGAGAAAGAAGGATGAAGCTAAGTTATTGTTTTATTGATAGTCTCATAAAATGCGTTGTTACACGAGTGTGAGTATATATATAGGAGGTGAGTAGGGAGATCATAATGCATTCCGTTAGGAGCAGTCTGTCTTGACAGAGAGTGTGGAGAATGATGAGTCGGCTGGAACAGGGCGGTCCCGTGAGAGGTGGAGCTGAAGTCTCCCATGTGATTGTGGTGTGCTAACACAATATAAGCGCAGTGAGCAGAAATAAATCAGATTGTTCTCCCAGTCTGGTGTCTGCACAGAATAATTCATCCCATTAATGGCCTCTTTGCACGAAAAATTGTTACGTTGCGAAGTCCGGATGTTGTTCGTACTCCAATCATATGAAGACACATGAGTTTTTTTTCTCTCTATTGTACATAGATTGTGTATAAGAGAGAGAAAATTAACATGTCTTCACATGATCAAAATCCTAAGAAAAAGCTACATCCATACTCCGTACATAATAATTTCTCCTCGGCTTATCCCCATCTTTGGTAAACCTAGATTTAGCCGCTCAAGTAAGTCACAAGCTTTGCACAATTTCTGCACATCAGTTACAGATTAAAACCTCTATACTTTAAACATACTCAGGAAGGCAGTAACTAAAATAGCCAGTATACATGCAAGAGATCTAAAAGACAGGAGAAAATATTAAAATTCACCTCAGGAATTTTAATGAAGTTTCATTAAAGTTTATCTTAAATGAAACTCCCAAAATTAAGTCAAATAAAAAAAAAATTAATCCGTTTAAAATAAAATTCAACTAAAATTAATGCGACATAACTGAATTTAATTCATTTATGACTAAGACTTCTTTGAAATGGCTTTCTTATTACCTCTGAAAGCAGCTTATTAGTAAAAAATTAAGAAAGCCGTCCCAAACAAAGCCTAAATTCTAACATCTATCATCGGATTGTTAGAATTGCAGTGATTCAGATCGTTTATGGTAGCTTTCTTATAGCTTTCTAATACAAAAATTTATACTTGAAAAGTTGTTTTAGAAAGCAGCAATAAAACTGTCTCAAACTAAGGTTTTGTTTGGGACGGCTTTATTTTTCCCGCTTCTTAAAGCGGCTTTAAGAAGCAACAAGAAAGTTGTCTCAAACGAAGCCTAAGCCTTAATTAGTTTAATATATACGTTTGATGAATGAAGTTTGAATATCTTATGGAGTTATCTCTCTCTCTATCTATCTATCTGAAGAAACAATAAATAGTTGAATTCATTATCTCTCTTAAATCTTCAGTTCCATCGCCCAAACAAACGGTCATCTTTTCTTCATTAAAAACTTTCTGCCGTTTCATTGAAATTTTCTTCATAAATATCAGCTCCTAAATGAACTTACATCAATCAAACAAAGACAAAAATGGAAGCCAAACAGATTTATCTCTTTCCTCTTATCATCTTCTTCCTCCTCTCCACATTCTCTTTGCAGGCTTTAAGCTCTCCGATTACTGAGAAAAATGATACTGTGTTCGAAAAGAAGAACAAAACTATGGCCGAGCAACTGTTAGAAGCCGTCGGCCCTCCAAACTATGCCGCCAGCGATCACACAGAATATATGTTACGAGCAGTTGGGTTTGTTTTGGAGTTGAAGAACTGGAAGTATAATTCCACCGGCGAAGAGAAGCCAAACGCTGAGGCTTTTCAGCTCGCGAAGGCAAGAGCACTTCAAGTCATTTTTTGGATTATCCGACGTCACAGGGTAGTGATCAGTCCATACAGGTTTTTTTTCCCCCTCTAATTACTTGCTTTTATATATAATAATTTTAGTTTAAAATTTTACTTTTTTTTTTATAAATTCACAAACTATATGTATAGATATATAAGAAAGAAAAATAAAAATAATTAGAATAGAAAATAAATAAGGTTGTCTAATTCACCCACCGAGCTTAGCTGGGTTGGTAGGGGAGCATGGATGTATATCACGATGAGGAATTTTGGCAGCGGTTAAAACGGGTGCTATTTGCACCAGTTAAGACCGCCGCAAATTGTATCGGTTTAAACCGCAGCGAAAAGCGAAAATTTGCAGCGGTTTTAACACCGTCCCAAATATCTGCTGCGAAAAAATCATGTTTTTGGTAGTGATGATTGGGAATCCCCCAACCCATGTTCGAATCATCTCTCATGTGGGTCGGTCCGTTAAGTGGGGAGAAAATAACTACGGGTCATGCACCTGTGGGGCTGACTGCTGGTAGGCTCGCCGAGAGATTAGTTACACTGTCACAGAGCTTAGCATGGATGTATATCACGATGAGGAATTTTGGCAGTGGTTAAAACGGTGCTATTTGGACCGGTTAAGACCGCCGCAAATAGTATCGGTTTAAACCGCAGCGAAAAGGGGACTTTTGCAACGGTTTTAAAACCGTCCCAAGTATCTGCTGCAAAAAAATCATCTTTTTGGTAGTGATGATTGATAATCCCCCAACCCATGTTCGAATCATCTCTCATGCGGGTCGGCCCGTTAAGCGGGAAGAAAATAACTACCGGTCATGCACCTGTGGGGCTGACTGCTGGTAGGCTCGCTGAGAGATTAGTTACACTGTCATGAATCTCCTAAGAGGATGACAGCGGATAGATACCCCATTCTAAAAAAAAAAAAAAGTGTCTAATTCATATTATTTAATTCAGGACAGGTCATATGGGGATTTACTCTTCTACTACATATTTTACCTGATAGACCACATGGAGAAAGAGGACCCGGTCTACCCATGTTTCAAGGCAGTGTGGCCCAGCTGCATTGCTAGTGCACCGGCCACGCCTGAAGGAGAGATGGTCTACCGATTTGAATGCGCCTGGAGGTTCAACGAGAAATGCAAACTTTGGTCCACAAACCTAACTAATTAATTAATTTTAGTTAAAATTAATTAATTAGTATGTTTATGAATATTTATATCAAATTTGAACTACTGAGTTGTTAGAATAATAATATTTTATAATAAATAAATTCATAATTATCTTTGGTAATTGAACATATCGATAAAGTTTATTTGATTTGAAATTAAAATTAGTATTTATTTATTTTTTTAATTTAAAAAACAATAATAACATTTTCTATCAAATAAATTCTTAATAATCTTTGAAATGTATAATAGATTTAAAAAATGTTTATTTGACTTGAAATTAAAAATAACTTTATTATAATTTTAATTTGACTTTTAATTCAAAATTGATTATATATTTATTTGATGTAAAATTTCAAATTATTATACATTTTTTAAATTATATCCTAAACATCAAACAGTGCATTTAATGACCCTAAATTTCTACTAAATTACGAGCCAACCCTTCTCAGCCAAATAAAATATTTTAACCATCTTTTTTCAATAAATATGTAAATAAAAGTGAGGAACCGTAATGATAAACACATTTTTAGACATTTCAACAGAAGCAGATAGTCTAGACTGTAATGCACGAGAAATTATTCTGTGCGGACATCAGATGGAGAAAACTATCCGGTTTGTCTCTGTGAACAGTAAAAGCACAGTTAACTGCACTTATATGGTTCACTGTCGCACTTTCACTGTTCACAAAGGCAAAATCGAACGGTTCTCTCCGTCTGATATCCGAACACAGACTCTGCATAACTCCAGTAGAGGAAATAATTAGAACTCCAGATTTCCACATGGTTTGCTTTGTAGAATTGGCCGCTCAGCTTCTGCTTTTGGAAGCCTGCCTGTCTTATGGAGCCTTTCACTTCCATTAATGGCCTCTCTGGTACGGCTTATCCCCAGCTTTGGCAAACCTCGATTTAGCCCCTCAAGCAAGACACAAGCTTTGCATAATTTCTGCACATTAGTTACAGATTAGAATCTCTATAATTTAAACATACTCAGGAAGGCAATGCAAGAGCAGTAGTTCCTGAACAAAAGTCTAAAAGACATGAGAAGATACAGCAAGAAAAACCTTTAATAGATTTTGAATTCTATGGGAGAGCACTCTTGCACATCGGGTAGCCGAACCCACATAGTTAGATAAAGGTTTCGTTTGGGACGGCTTTCTTTCTACTTCTCAAAGCAGCTTTCTAGTAAAAAAAAAATTATACTAGAATGATGCTTTAAGAAGCAGAAAGAAAGCCATCCCAAACGAAGCCAAAGACTTGTTGTTGTTGTTGGATGGTAAAGCACTCTTGATTAAGAAGTTTGATTAGGCTTATTATTAAGGCCAAATTTAATATTTAGATTTAAAATTTAATTCATAGGGAATGTTTAGGAAGATGAAGGTATATCCTATCAAGATTTCATAATTCTGTCATCCTAGGTATAACAATGGATCCAATCTGTCAACATCAGAGGCTATATTGAGAGAATTTGATTAGCAGTCATAGATTATCTCATGACAAGAATGCTCATTGATTTGAGGTTTAGAGCTTGCAACTCTATTTGTAAAAGTCCCATAAGATTGAGGCTCGTAGTTTTAACTCATGACATGTTTGCATGTGGGACTTATTAACTCAAATAATGGAATAAGCCCAACAATAGGTCTTATGACCTTAATCTATACGAAAGTCAACCTAATTGATTAAGTTGGTTGACTTCAGTTTTCAATGTAGCATATATTTTTGCTTGCACAATGAAGCAATGGCTTGCCAAGACCCTTATATCAACTAGCATATAATAAGATCAAATCGGGTATTTGGTCGATCTATCTAATCAACCGAGTAGATATTACGTGTATTTGAATATAAAGGCTGGAGCATTATGATAAACTTATCATTAAAAGGCACTTGGATGATTTGTTATCCACGAGAGGGCATCATAACCTTCTTTTCATTTCCCAATGATCAATTGTATCTTGGGCTGAACCTAATATCATTTAGCATTCAAGAGTGTAATTCTTTTGTGACAAGTTTATGAGGCTCACCATAACAAATAGCGTAGTGAAAACTATCATAGTAAGGCGAATCACATTTTACGGAAAAGGCTAAACGGCTCGACCTAAAGATTTCACAGTAGGGTGGGGTACAATTCATGCCATGAAAATTTAAAAGAGAGAGAGAGAGAGAGAGAGAGAGAGAGAGAGAGAGAGAGAGAGAGAGAGGGGGGGAAATTATATCAATCATAGTCATCTTAGCTAGTGTTGTGCACGAACAAATGGTCATGGTAGGGCTACGGTGAGAGTCATGAGAGAGATGATAAATGAGAGTCATGAGAGAGATGATAAATGAACAAAAACTTTGAAATGAAAACACAATACTTCCTAGGAATAAATCTTAATCCCTAAGGAATGCTTAAATCAAATATGCATATGAAATGGTTATGGAATGTTTTCAAAAGGTATAAACAATATGAATCAACAAATATTAAGAATGCTTAGAAAATAGTTCAAACTTAAATAAGGAATGTTTACAAAGTTATTGCCTCTTGAATTCAAAACTCACTTTTACTCCTTGAGGGAATTGAGATTTTTTTAAGAAACCATGGATCACTGCACAATCCCCAAGAGGAGCTACATTTCTATGTTATTTTGCTCGTTTTCTTTATTATTACTTGATCTTTATTTGCATAATCCTTGATGATTCCCATTCATATATCCTCATTGACTGGGTGAATTCCTTTTAAGCTAATAAGGCTTTCAAATGTTTGATTTATGCTTCATTTAGGATGGCTTTTTTACTGCTTCATAAAGCAATTTTTTTGTACAAAAATTTTTAATTTGTACTAAAAATTTGCTTCAAGAAGCAATAAAAAAGCAGACCCAAACGAAGCCTTAATTTGAATAACCAACCATTCACAATGGTCGACATAAATATTTATCAGAAAAACAAGCATCAATGGCCTCTAAAGGTATGAAGTTGTTATGCTGCCGGCCCAGGAGGGGCCGGCTGGACCGGTCCAGCCTGGATCGATCCTCGTTTACTCCTGCAAACCCAAGCTGGGCGGAGAAAGGGGGTTGGGCGGCAGCCCTTGTGGGCCCAAGCATTGATTGTATTAAACTTTATGAGGAAAATTTTGAATTAAGGGGCTGTTTAGGGATTTTTAATTATTCCTTTTGCTTTAATTAGGGAGAAGGGTGTGAGTAGAGATCATCTGTAATTTGATGAAAATTTGAGATCTAGGGTTTTCTTCGTTTTGGGCTCTTGGCATTGTCGGAGATTGGAGAGTTGTTCTTCCTCTCGAATTGAAGAACGATTGTATCTTTGCTGATTTTTATTCTTCTACTAGTGGAATACATGTGTTTGTGTGGTTTTCTCTCAGTTTTCTGGCCGTTTTCCAATGATTTGGTGCTGATTTCTGCTGTAAACAGCAGAAATCCTGCTGTTTGCTCATCCGTTTGGCCTAGGATTGCTTGCGAACTTAAGTATTAGCCTAGGATTGCTTGCGAACTTAAGTATTACCTTAGGGTTACTTGCGGACTCAAGTATTTCCTATCAGAAGTCCTATAAGCCGAAAAAGTTGGATTCAGCTAGAATGAATTGTTGCGCTAGAAAAGTTACAACTCTATGCATAATGGCACTCAAGCAAATCAAGAAAATTCAGTTGCAGTGTATGATATTTATTAACCATCTACTGAATCAGGAACCTCTATTATCAATTCATAGTTAAGAGCCCATCAGGAATCATTAATATACAAAACTTGGGTTTTGTTTGCGACGACTTTTTTGCTGCTTTTTAAAGCAGCTTTCTAGTACAAAAATTTATTTTTTACTAGAAAGTTGCTTTAAGAAGCAATAAAAAAGCCGTCCCAAATGAAGCCTTAATCATCTAGGGGCAACAAATAGTTCATGGATAACTAAAAAAACCTTCTCCAACAGGAACAGAAACTCAGTTCATAGTAATAAAGCATGGAAAACAAATATCAAAACCTGGCTGGAGATGTAGCCACAACGTTCACATGTCCCCTGATCTGGCATTCTAGTTGAGCTGGATATCCTAAAATCTTCCCCAGATCGAATGATATCAAGTATAGCTTGCGGCCTGAAACAAATCAACAATCCATTAGACAGAATCTACCAATTTCTAGAGAAAGAGAGAGAATTGTAATGCTGTTATGGCAGCATTGAGTAAAGAAACAATCCATGCTACAGTCCATAAAATAAGTGCTCCATACCGACCTGATTCTTTCCAAATCTTTTATAAATTCACGAGCAAAGCCGCGATATGCATTTGGAGAATAGATGCCTGCATCAGCAAAAACAGTACTTAGATGCATAGAAAGCAAGCCAATCTTTGTTAAGAATGAAGTAGAATGCCTTGAAAAAAATATTAAAAACTGATGCATCGCTTAACAAATGTTCATTTTGATGCGGATTTAGCTTAATAAACTATGAGGATTTTGATGTGGATGCAGCTTGTGTCTCTCATACAGAAAAATTAAAAGGTGAGAATTGTTGCATTTGTAATCCACAACATTTTTCTTTTTCATCAGATGAAATAAAAGTTAAGTGTTGTAGAGATAAGGATGCTTAGGTGGATGAGTGGTTTTACCCTTAGAGATAGGATACGAAATGAGCATTTACGTGAAAAGGTTGGAGTAGCTCCAGTGGAAGATAAGATTAGAGAGAGTCGCCTTAGATGGTTTGGTCACATTAAACGAAGGCCTTCCGATGACCCGGTTAGGAAAGTTGAGGTTTTAGATTTGTCTTATGTTAAGAAAGGTAGAGGTAGACCTAAAAAGACTTGGTTAAAAAATATTAGAATTTATCTTTCTTTATTAGATTTAAATGAGAATTTGATTTTTAACATAACACAATGGCGAAAAAGGATTCATGTAGCCGACCCCACGTAGTGGGACAAAGGCTTGATATTGTTGTTGATCAGATGAAATAAAAGAAGGTTAGATCTCGTCAATAAAGATAGCAATTAAGGATTGCTTTAAATAGTGTCAAATTGCATGAAAATTAAAACATTGTCAATATGAATCAGTGGGGTTCCCACTGACCAAATCATCACTTAACTCGCTTATAGCCAAGCAAAAGTTCTAACTATGGCAGCTTGGAAGCAACAATGAGACGTGACTCAAGCTAGAGCAATGCCAGGCGAAAAAGGGGGGAGAAAAGATTCATTCTTACATTCTGTGGAGAAGTAGTCCAGTTTTTTGAAATAAGCATACTTATCCTTCAGTCAAGGTCCATCAGCAAGAAATTGCTGGCTAGATGAGAAATTGGAAAAAAAAAAATCGATAAAAAAAAAATTACATACATACCGCTTTATTTCGTGTTATTTACATATCTAACACCAAAAACAATAATATTGCATGCCTACCACCCATATAAAACTTTAATATCAAATATATCACTCTTATAATTCATTTCTACCATTCATACCATCCTATAGCCTTTAATATTTTATTCCATGCACCCAAATTAGCATAAAATAAAGTGTTAAGTATGTAAATCCCCCAAAAAAAATGAATTGTCCAAAAGGATATATAACAATCTCCTTCTCATAAGTGTATTTGAAAGGCTTGCATCTGGGAATAGGTCCATCTTCACCAGTCATTATAAATGTACACCTACTCAATCTATAAGACAAGAAGGGTACACAAGTTAGCAATATTAATGAAAGAAACTATTCAAGGAAACAAACGAATGCAGTTTACAACCAGTCCTACCTTGCAATGTCGCCACGCAATAAGTTTAAGAGAACTGTCTCTGCCATATCATCTGCATTGTGACCAGTGACAAGCTTGTCTACTTTCAATAAGGCTGCACCTCTATCTAATGCCTACAGAATTTAACAGTGCACGTTATAAGGTTTTCTCAACCTAATAAGTTCAATGGACAAAGAAATGTAAACTATAAGGCTCTGCAGCAAATTCAATGAACAATGCAATTTCAGTAACCGCATTGAGCGAACATCTAATAAGAAAGCTCACTCAATTGTAAACTAGAACTGAAGAAACTGACAATTCAGGAAATGTGATTTCTAGCTATTGAATAGCAGTTTACACATGGAATAGTTCAACTCACATAATTGAAGATTTCCTGCAACTTCTTATGAAGAATTTATCATAAATCAATCATTGTAAAACTTCGAGTCAAATGCTTGCATTATTAGATTAGTCAATATCAAGCTACGTGTCTCCACTTTCCCATTGGTATTCCAGCAAAGCGATGGTGGCAGATATCCTCGGGGAAATGTGTGAATCTCTTAGTAATAAGGAAAATCTTCTTTGCAGAGCAAAGTTAAAGCTAACACATAAAATCATGATCTTAATGTTAATCAACAACACCAAAACAGATAAGAGGCCTAATAATAGCAAAAGTTGAACAAAGACACTATTTCATAGAGATATGCAAGTAAAAGATTGTGTTTATATGTAATTGACAGACTCACAGTTAAACCTATATAGAATTACAAAACAATGTAAAGAATGTGAGAAATTGTAAAAGAAATTAGAAAGTGAAAAGGATCAAAATAGCCCCTTCACTTTTTATGAAATATCAAAATGACCCCGAACTATATTAAATGACAATTTTATTCCCTCAACTCTTTAAAGAGTAACCAAATAGTCCCACCATGGGACTACGTTGGTTCCTTTTTAAGGACTAGAGAGACCAAAATGGTCCATTAATATAATTGTGGACCATTTTATTTATTTATAAAGAGTTAAGGGATCATTTTGACTATTTTCCTTAAAATAAATTGTATAAGATGCAAGACGGCCTAAATTTAGGATTTCCAAATATAACTAGAATAATGTAAAAAATGCATAGCATGCAAGGGAATGAAGAATTCATAGATCACAAATCAGTGGACCAACGTTTTTAAAGTGCAAAAAGTAAATATGAGAATTTGAACCTAAACTATAGATCAAATAGTCCGAAGAAATCAAAAAGAATTTTGAATCACTCTATATCAAGGAGTGATGATAAATTAATCGCCACAATAAAAAATTCAAATGTATCGAATTTGGGCAAAATAAAAAACTTTTAGTGACCCACTAATAAAATATTTAGAAAAAACAATTAAAGAAAAGAATTCACAAAAGTAAGGTGTCACCGAAAACTTTAGTGATCATATTGATTATAAAATATTCACTAAATACTTGCATATGCTATATAAAAAATATATGCATGCATATTTGTTATATAGATGTATAAGTAGAACTTTTTTGGATTTGGCTAGCTAGGCTAGCAGATCCTCATAGTGATGACTCTTTTATGAATCATTCGATTTTTATTGAATCATACATACCTTTCTGATTCAAGGTATCTTAAGGTCCATTTGAGGCGGAAACAGTATAAAAGTAATGAAATTGTTGTGAGTAAAGCAAGTTTTTTAAAGCTGCAGAGGATGTTATAAATATGTTATTTTAAAAAAATTGATGTTGACTCAAATTTTTTTAATCAAGCGAATCAAATTAATTTAAATTAAATTGTGCCAAATCGACTCAATTGAGTCAAATCAAGCCCATGTTGAGACTAGTAGCTCACCTGATTCAGCCCTTCGAGTTTTAGTCTCCAAAACCAACTCAAGTCTTTTCATATCAAGAAAATCTTCCTTCTCGCGGCTGAAATCACATTAAAAATTTGAGATAGTTGCTCCATTTCCAACCTTACTCACAACCTCCTGTTGCAACTAGAGGCTTCGAACTTGCAAGGGTACTGAGGACTGAACCTAGTCATTAGATCAAAATACCTGAGGGGCTCGATGATCATTCAACACCTATCCTAGCAGCTCCTTTTGGTTTTTATAAGAAATGAAACATGGGGCATGTTCATCTTGGTTATAGAGAAGAGATTGGGAGAATTCTCATTTATGCATGCACCTACGCGACCCGAGGGGTTGGGAGGGCTGAGTGACATGTGACTAGAGAGGGAGCGAGCTCTAGCGTGTAGCATGGGAGTTTCTCTCCTGTGCCACATGGGGCCGAACCGAGTGAAAGAGATGAGCATCGGCGGCAGCTGGGGCAGCTTTGGCATGTGATTAGCTATGTTGCACCGATACGGATACGGCGATACGGATACGACACGATACGGATATGGGACACGCCAATTCTTAAAAATACAGGATACGGATACGGCGCGGATACGGCATTATAATATATAAATAATACATAAAAATTAATAAAGTAATCAAAGTGTAATATTTGAAATGACAAAAAAATTGAAATAAAAGTAAGTATTAAGTATTGAAATGTCTAGTACAACAACAAAAACAAGAAGATAAATTGCCCAGCACATGAAATTTCAACTATTCAATAGAAGGAATGATAGGATTAGCTTCTTCAGTGGTTTGTCTTTGAGTTTCTATATCATCTTCAATAAATATCATAGCTTCTAATTCAAGCTCATCAAGTGAAAGATTAGCAATTTCTAATATTCCCATATCCTCAAGAGATTCAAATCCATCTCCAGCAACATCCCACATCCTGTTGTCTCCTTCCATATAAGTTGGAGTTTTCCTTGAGAGAAGTCGAAGGTTTGTATGCACATAAACTAAATCTTCAG
>NW_021319178.1:14336285-14358982 GCF_001605985.2 Dendrobium catenatum | reverse complement strand
AATATTGCTCGGTACCGAGTACCGAGCAACACCGAGTTCCAGTAACGTTCGGTACCAAGCGGTACCAAGTTTCAATACCGAGCCTATGATTAAGAAAATGAAGAACGATGAAGAAAACGAACCTTCACTGCTCACGTCGCCTTCACTGTTCGCGTTGTCGAGCCGCTTCGTCGACGAAGGATGATCCTATCGACTTTAATGCTCGCGTCGTCAAGCCTCTTTGTCGACAAAGGATGATCTTGTTTGCTTCTATGCTCGCGTCATTGAGCCGCTCCTTCAACTATAACGAAGAAGATGAACGTGTGTGGAAACGAAAAACCTAGCTCTTTGAAATGTTGCTCCGTGTTTTGAGCGAAAACGGTGGACGAAAAGAAAAGAGTAGGTAAATCGTGGCTCCGTGTTTTTTTTTAATAGGACACGCGTATCCGATACGCGTGTCCAGTCAAATTTAAATAATATTTTAATCGGACACGGCAAGGCCATATCCGACACGTATCCGTGCCGTATCGGAGGCGTATCCGTATCCGACACGTATCCGATACAGCACGCCTCGTAAATAGGAGTATCCATGCAACATAGGTGATTAGTTAGAACTAAGAGAAGGAGAGGCCTTTAGTGAGCAGTTAGGGCCTAGGTTTCTTGATTTTTTTGAGGAAGAGAGAGAGAGAGAGGGAGAGAGACGGGTTTTGGCATGTGTCTCGGACAAAACCGATAGAGAGAGAAAGAGAGAGAAAGCTCGATACGCACCTACAACCCTTTCTTCTTCGTCCAGTTTCCAAAAATATAGAGAGCGAGGAATGCGATTGTCTTTATTTCCAAATAGTGGACTGCTTGCTTGTTATTCCAAAATAAAAAAGTTGCAGTTAACTTTCTGGTTTGTCCTCCTCCACAATTTTTGTTTTTTTGTTTGTTTTTTTTTTTTTAGGGCGGGGGGATAAAATGGTCTTCCTTTATTAGATTTAAATTAGAATTTGACTTTTAACATGACACAATGGCGAAAAAGGATTCATGTAGCTGACCCCACGTAGTGGGACAAAGGCTTGATGTTGTTGTTGTAGGGCGGGGGGCTTTTTCTTCTACTTCATGCATCAACTTCTGACAAGTTGAAGGCAGTGAAGACATCCAAGCAACTTGAATAGAGGATTCATTTCAATTGTCTGTCTCCTCTAAACAAAAGCGTTGTCATCAAACGCTAGCTCCGGCGAGTTAAAATTTCAAAACTTAGGTCTCTAGGCCGCTTGATGTATGCATGACAATCCTGCAAGCCCTAGGTCTACGTAGATGCTTCATTTATGCTTTCAAATCCCCACACCCTAGTTATCCTTTTCACATACCCATAAAAATCAGGTGATTTTCAATGGATTGCTCTCATTTGAGAACCAAAAGAGGATGGAAACAAGCGTCGGGTCATTGGACATATTCATATTGGAGCCTTTCTTCGCCTACAATCAAGCTCTAGGCTAGACATCGCTATTCGATTTCAATTAGGAAGTTTCTAATTACATTCTTTGGTGTTGTGGCTATTTAAGGAGTTGTCTAGGGCTCAGCAAGGTGTTTAAGAAGATAGGGATGATCATATACCATGGATTCAATACCATGTTTGAAGAAGAATGAATCCTAAAAAACTACATCTTCTTAAATTGTCTTCTAGTATAAGGATGCATTCTCCTTAGATGAAAGAAGAGAATAAAAAAAAGGAAAATAATAAAGACGAATGCACTTAAAAATAAAGAAATATTAATACTTTGAATAAGGTAACATTAATGAATAAAAAAGTTTTTGTAGGCTTTTGGTAATCAATTCTTAGGTCAAGTTGGCGTTGCAAGTATCTTTTGTTGTTAATGGGCACAGCGAGGTCTAAAGAAAATTCTAAACATAAGTTTAATAACATTTGCATGTAAGTTTTTATAACCGTATTCATATAAGATGCAACCATTAAGAAGTTGATAAGTACCCTGAATAGCATCCCTTGCACTATAATTGAATGAACAGTGAACATGAATTCCAAAAAATTACAATGTAATTTCGAATGCAAAAAAAGTGAAATGTGTAACCTATAGAATGTCAAAAAATCTCTAACAACTGCAAACCACATCATATTTTTGTAAGAAAAAAAATGCAGAAAATAAAAGAATAACAGAAGAATATTTGTTTTATACTTGAGATGATAATCAGACAAAGTTGTGCAGAAAATCAAAAGAATAACTAAAAGGTAAAACAATTAAAAGTGACAAAGTTATCTTCAGACCTGCACTCAAACATCATAAAGACAAGAAAACTGAAAATTTAAGAGAGAAAATTAACACGGGCAATATGCTGGTCTAATTTTGTATCACCTAATCGTCCTTGTAAAAAATTCAAAGCTCAATATACAGAACTTCAACGACACGCAAGCGTAAAAATTGCATTACTTTTAATTTAAAAAAAAAAAAAAACAGGCATAGAAAATAAATAAATTATAATATACCTGGCGCCTGAATACACCACAGAAAGTACAATTGTTCTTTAGCCCTATCACCTTCACAATCTCATCCATTGTCCAACCATATAAGTCCTTGTATGAAACTACTTTCAAAGGCAATCCATACTGGAAAAACAAATATATAGAGCAGACCAATTAGAAGTAACAACATGGCTTAAAAAGTATACAACAACATATTCCAACATAAGCAAAAGATGCATGAAAATTTAAGCAGTGAATGCAAAAGATTATAGATACGAGATAAAGAGATCCATTTCACTCTCTGTTGGCACCAATACCATTATGAAATGCATACCCATCTTACCATGTGCCAAGGTTTCAAAAGGCGAACTCGAAAATCGAGGCATTTTGTCTAAAGTTGGGAAGATGGAAGTCTCACTCAAATTTTAAGATAAAAAGTGGATTGAAAAAGAGCAATAGCGACTCATGCAATTATGATTTCTTTTGTTTATTTTTCTCTCTTTTTTACCTGTACGAATATAGACGGTATGGCACAACACACATGGTTTTAGTAACCGAGCATCATTAATGACATTAATCTAGAGAAAAAAAATTAAAAAGAGAGCAGAGTACAATATTTCCTCAAGATGTGATGCTAAATGTATCAGTTGGATGTGCCATAATGCAAGTATTATTCTTGTGATTACGGATATAGAATATATGTAATTAAGTAGTATGGTTATGAATGTTTATATTTAGGAATACAATTGTAAGTTCATTATCAAGATTCGGGCCATACCTGATAGTTTATATTGTTGAAATTTTACCGTCTATCATGCCAACTATTTTCAATATACAGATGAGAACTCGCAGTGTGAGAGCAATAAGTCTGATTGACAAGGTATCAAAGACACTTGTCCGTGCCAGTGCTAGTCCCCTAACATCGAAATCTAGTCGAACTCGTCTCCCTTTGGTAGCACTTGTTGTTGGCAATACAAGACCACCGTTGATCTCAACCACTCGAATGAACAATCTCGGCGTCCTAGTCCCCGCCTGCAGTTAACGATTTTTCTCATATATCCTAGATAAGAAGAAGTTCAGCACTCTCCTTCATCATTGAAAATGCTCTCCAAAGCTCCACCTCTAATGACCTATCTTATTGCTTCTAGTATCTGATGTCTGGTATGATCCAAACATGCAAATCTCATTTCCCTTGTAACCTCCAGGACCCTAAAAAGCCAATCTCTCAGCACTCAGGATTCATCTTACAGTATTGATCTATCAACACTCCAAGGCAATATCGCTTAGGAACTCATTCTACAACACTGATTTTTTTTTTTTTTTTGGGCCAAACCTGTTTTTTTTTTTTTTTTTTGGGTTGGGGGGGGGCGTGGCAGATTTTTCTCAGCAATCATCTCTCAAGACTCACTGTCAATGAAATTTTTTACACAACTTAGATATTTTTGGTGTACACCATACAAGCAAAAATTCCATTACTTGAGAATTTCAATTTTAAACATTTGTCATTGAGAAAAAACTATGGGGACAAATTAATAGTAATGATCCCGCCTTTGCTGAGTTTTCAAAATTAACTTAGTGGCAAATCAAAGATGTAAGGGTTATAGCATAGATCTTAGAATATATTGATCAAGTGTTTGCTCTCAACAAAAGGTCATATAAGACGAGATATATGAGAGTAATTATGAAAGATTAATAATAATGATAAAACAGCAAGACATTTCCATTTAGAAAATGAGATTGCTAGTTAAAACCAAGAATATTTCTCCATCCAAGTTTATTTGTCTGGACTCTGGATTTCAGAATTTATGGAGTGCTGGAATGATTTATGCCAAGTTCCTCGTGAATCTCATTTTGTTTTTTGAATCTTCTATTCCATCAAAATTATAGGTGGAACCTTAGGCACAACTAACTATTTAATTAATTGATTGTCGTTGGGTGTCTTAAAGTTTGAACCCTCTTATTAACTACCTTAATATGCATACTTTCAAGTATGTTTATTTTCTTTATGAACCATCCTATGAACACCTTAAACTATTTGTTCAATCAACTAAGTGTACATTTATGGGTTATGGCACTTCTTACAAAGGTTATATTTTTTATAATACATGCTTTAAAAGATTTCGCATCTCTCGTCACTTCATTACCTTTAAACATTAATTTTTCTTCCCTACTCGCATTTCTATAAGCCTTCATAATCGCAATATGTTTACAAAGGCCTTGACATTACAATGTCATCAATTCCTATAGGCAAATTGATACTTCTTGAAAAACCAGCATCAATTTGAGGGGAACATCAATTGGACATGCCATAATTCATTTATTATTGATGTGCAATTAAGATCATAAAATTTTGAGTGATTAAATAGTATAGCTATAAATATTTGTATTTAGGAACATAGTTGTAGGTTCCTAACTCCTTAGTAGATCATGTTTGATTATTGTAATTGTTGAAAATTAGACTTGTATCGTGAAAACTATATAGACTTATTTTCTATATAATGATGAGAACCTTCCAGGCGAAAGGAGTTTGATGTGAAACCAACCAAGAATTGCAAGGAATTAATAAAAGTATTGTGAAGTGTGCTACTCTAAGTTTAATGAGTCGCAAGGCATGATTATAAGAATTCTTAAATAGTAATTTTGCCTTGGCATGCGGTTACAAAACTAGGAGATAAGAACAAGATAAGATAATTCAAAATTATCACAATAACACTAGATATGTTGTAATAAAATCCAAGCTTAATACTTAGAAAATTCACCAAGAGTTATCGTTCACACTTAATCTAGGGTTTTAACAGAGAGAAGCATTCAGCACACTAAATGACGCCACTAAGATGGTAGCAACACCAACGCCTTTGATCCAAGAGAAGGACGTCGGCGGTGGAGGAGGAGTGCATCATCCGATGAGAAGCCAAGGTGCCCGGGTTTGTTGAATCTCAATCGTCTTGGTGAGGCAGTAAATGATACGGCTGACGTAGCTTTCCACTGAGTCGTCGTACTCTCAAACCAGTTCGTAGAAAGGTGAACGGAGAATGTCGATTTCTCCAAGTGCGTTGTAGACAAAACCGTGGTCTATTTCAGGATTGGCCATACACCATTGAGGAGGACGAGGGAGGATCTTGTCTTCTTCTTGTGGCTTCAATACTCATGAGGGAACTAAGGTTCCCAAGGGATGAGATGTAGTGGAGGGGTCAACCAAGGTGGGGAGAGGAGAGGGGCAGCTTTGGATAAGGGGGCTTGGGTTAGGTTAGAGAGGGGGAGGGAAAGTTTTAACCAAATCTGAAATTAATTTCATATTCTAAGTGGATTTGGAGGGATTTAATTTAAAATTTGAATTCAAATTAGAGTGGGATGGAGCCTCAATAGGAAGAAATGGGGGAAAGCCCATTAATGGGAGTCGGTGGCATCAAGAGAGAGGAGAGAAGGGATTGGGGAGGAGTTAAATAATTTCCAAACAAGCTATTGCAATTTAAGAAGGAGAATAATAAATCCTCTCTAAATTAAATTTAGATTGGATTTAAATTTGAAAATTTTCCTTATTTAAGATTTGTAAATATGGAAAGTTTTTTAAATTTAAATTTGAATTTCAAAATAATTTAACACCTTCCTTTATTGCTTGATCCAATTTAGGGAGTCATTAAGATGATTAGAATCACCATAATGACTTGGAACAATGATGGGGTCGGCGGCAAGGAGGGTGAGGGTGGGCTTGGCGTCGGACGGGTAGGGTTTTGGGAGGGGAATTGAAGTGGATCTATGAGAGGTAGTTTGGTTGCGGGGTGGTGGTGGAAGAATGAAGAGAAGCCGGTGGGTGATGACGAAGAAAGAAAAGAGAACGGGGAAGAAGACCACGAGCCATGGTGATGAGGACATTGACAGATGTTTTCGACGAGTATATCAGAGGCGCAGATCCATGGCCACGATTCACAGTATTTATTCTGATGCTTAGTTCTATCTTGATATTATGTATTAGTTGATATTACCGTTTGTACCCTTGCTTTTATTTGTCTTGAGTAGTAGCATGCACGTCATTGTATTTTGTTTTTCTTTAGGTCTATATATTATGGTCTCTTCTATTGTATGAGGATTATTGATGAATAAAAATTTCTTTCTGTTGAGATCTCTTTGTGAGTTCGTGAGATTTCCCAAGATCTCATTGTGAGTTCTTGAGGAGATAGTATTGTGGATCTCTTTGTGAGTTCTTGTGGAAGTGGTGTTCAAGGTTTGTAGTTTGACAGATTTCTTTTCCCTACACCAATCCCTTCTTCCCCTACTAACCCGAAAATTCCCCTCCCCAAAATTTCCATCCCACCCGCTCCACCGCCGGCCTCCCTTGGCTGATCCAGCCACCGGCAGACCTCCCAGCTCCCTGTCGCTAGCCGCCGGGTCCAAGCCCCACCCGTGGCCACCCTCCTTTCTGTCGGCCCCCTCTTGGCCCTCTTCCTTTTCAAATTTAAATTCTCCTTTCTTAATTTGCTTTCCTAATTAGGCTTTGTCTATTTAGGAAAGACATTTAAAGGAGTTACAACCTATTTGAAATTCAAACTACTTTCCCTCTCATTCTAATTCCAATTTGGGAGTTATTTCAAATTCAATCAATTCTAAAATTAAAATTCAAATTTGAATAGAATTAATTAACCCCTTGTGGTCCCCACATGCTTAATTCCAAAACCCTCTCTCTCCTCCCACATATGGCCGACCCCCTCCTCTTTTCTTTCTCTCTCCAATTACCACTTAATCACCACTTAATACCTCCTTAATACCTTTCCCTCCTAAACTTTAATTTCAAATTTCAAAATCTGAATATGAAATTAAATTTGGACTCTTATTAGAATCTGGAAATAAACTTCAGATTTATTTCTTCCACAAAATAGCTTCACCCTCTCCCCTCTCCCCCTTCCAAACCGTGACCCCATCTCCCCCCACCCCCCAAGCCCACAGCCCAACCCTTTTCCCCTCTCCACCCCTCATCTTTCCTTGATCGTTCTTATCGTGCTCCCTCACCCCCATGCTTACAGTGCATGGTCGATCCTGAGGTCGACCACGGCCTCACATACAACGAGCAAGGGGAGATCGACATCTTTTCTCTCCCCCTTCTATGAACCAGATTGGGAATACGACGTCACCGTCGAACGCTACGTCAACCGTATTGTGTATTGTCTTGCCGGGACCATTGAACTTCAACGACCACAAACCCCGTGGTCCCTCATTGGACGCTCCGTGCCGCCTCCACCTTCGACTACCTTCCCAACAACGACGTTCCTCGGCTCGTCCGTCCTAGTGGTTACTTCATTTATAGTGTGGAAGATCTTCCTCCGCTCAACCTAGATCCGTAAAGAGAGGGTAGATCCTCAAGGTGAACATCTCATTATTAACTTTTGGATTTGTGTTATAAGCTTTTACACTACATCACCTTTGTATTTGATTGAGAGTGTCTTGGTTATTCTTCACGCAATTCTTTGCCTAAGCAAGTGGAAGACCGCGAATTCCTGTAACTTACTTTGAATTGACCGATAACTTTATAAAGGTTAAACTTCTATTAAATTTTCTGGATAATCTTGTGTAACTCCAAGCATGTATCACATCACATGACTCTTCCGATGACTGATGGGTACTGCGTTCGCCCACATGTTGGACTCTCTCTTCCTTCTAGTGCACTCACAAGAAGAATAAGACAAAACAAAATTTCATTTAATCATTCATCATCCAAATACATAAAAAGGGGTCATATATATAGACCTCGTCATGACAAAAGAAAATAGACTAGAATGCCCCTCGGGCTACAAAAGCAACTAATATATATATATATATATATATATAATAACTAGTACATAAAGTGCATCAAAAGTAAAGGCTCTCCATCATGGTCATTGATCTCCGATGTTTCCTCTGATAAACGCATAGGAATCTCTTGTCGATGTCCCCATCAGAATTCGATACCTCACATATGCCCTCATTAATAATTGTCTTTGATTCAAATATCTTCCTCTTTTTTCAGATCAGACATCCGACTCAAAAAAAAGTTTCAATTGGTTGTGTGATAGAATAGCAATTCATTTGATTGGAGCCACTTTGTCAAGAATAAGAAAGGGTAACATTCCTAAATGATGCATTCTTCTACCTTTGCTAAGCCTCATCTAATTTTTATAAATCTTCAAATTTATGGATGCTATTTTTGGGCATGATCAAATGTAACCTTCAGATTGTCTAAGCAAGTGAATTCTTACTCTAGAATAAACTCTCTTATGGTTTCCTGGGCAAAATTGACACCTGAATTCAATACTTCTCACTTCCATTGCTCTACTAGACCTAAATTGGTATTACTTCCACTAAGGCTTACCAACATATATATGATTATTATCAAACGCATTGGTGAGGATTTCAAAAATCATTCTCTTATTATAAAAAAATACTTACGATTAGTAAAAGAAAATCTTATTTCTAATATTAAAAACTAGCACTAATATTCTATTGAGAAAGCCTAAAATATCAATATAATATCTTAAAATAAAATAATCCTTACTTTAATAAGTAAAAAAATCAATAAAATAGAAAATTAAAATTAGAGTTGGAGGAAAGTTAATGGCTTAAATATATTAACATTTAGTCATAATACTTGAATACAAGGGAGATTGGGAGGGCTAAATGCTAAAGCTATGAATTAGAACTGAGTGGCAATCAAAGGCTGCAGGGATAGCGAGATTAACATCAGAGGAAAAGGGATGCAATAGCTAAGAGGAGGATTATAAATTGTAGCAAGTAGTGGCAAAGGACAAAAACCAAAGTCAAAATGAGAGAGAAAGAGACAAAGGAATGGCTTGATAAGAAAGCAAAAGTCAAGACGCCGAAGAGAAATGATGCAGGGATGGGATCCAGAAACAAGGTGTCACACTCAGGTTACGATTCTACAATGTTGCTACAAAGAAATGTCATGAAACTAGATCATCAAATTTGAACACCACAAGAGAGATCTAAGTTGAGCATGTGAGTACTCAAGCATGAGAATCGAACCAGGAATAACTAAAACAAAAAATGTGTCTCACACATCTTCTGTACGAGTTACCCCTGCATTGAGTCATGTTTTGGCGAGTGTATAGACCTGAATTGGGATTGAAATACCTTTGACACTAGTTTGAGCATGACAAACACGTTAAGGCATATTGAAGGTATGTGGTGTCAAACATATGCACGATATGGATGTAAAAGGCATTTTAAAATGCTTGTGTTTCACAGCTTCCAAAAGAAAGGCATACAACAACATCAAGCCTTTGTCCAACTACGTGGGGTCGGCTACATGAATCCTTTTTCACCATTGTGTCATGTTAAAAGTCAAATTCTCATTTTAATCTAATAAATAAATATCATTTCTAATATTGTCTAACCAAGTCTTTTCAGGTTTACTTCTACCTTTCTTAAAATAAGACAAAACTAAAACCTCAACTTTCCTAACCGGGTCATCGGAAGGCCTCCGTTTAATGTGCCAAACCATCTAAGGCGACTCTCTCTAATCTTATGTTCCACTGGAGCTACTCCAACATTTTCACGTATATGCTCATTTCATATCCTATCACTAAGGGTAAAGCCACTCATCCACCTAAGCATCATCATCTCTGCAACACTTAACTTAGTATTATGCTTCCCTTCTAATGACCAATATTCGGCACCATAAAGCATTGCAGGTCTCACCACCATCTTATAGAATTTTCCCTTAAATTTGAGGGGGGACTTTTCTATCGCACAACAAGCCTGATGCATTCCTTGACTTCAACCATCCAGAATTCTGCTGGTAATATCCTCATGTATTCCACCATCAGTCTGAACAATAGATCCAAGATATCCAAAACATATACTCTTATTAATGATTTGATTGCCCAAAGTCACAATCCCCTCACTAGGTCTATTGCTACTAAAATTACACTCCATATATTCAGTTTTAGATCTACTCAAGCGAAAACCTTTGGACTCTAAGGTTGACCTCCATAATTCAAGTTTACCTTCAACTACCTCTTTAGTCTTATAAACAAGAAGAATATCATCAGCAAAAAGCATAAACCAAGCTAAATCCTCTTGCAAATATCTAGCGAGAACATCCATGACTAAAGCAAAAAATATGGGTTAAAGACTGATCCTTGATGTAATAAAAGCAAAATCACAACTAAAAATAACGCCATCTAAAGCTAGCCCCTAAATAAAATAAAATCAAACAACAACTGGCCGCTCCATTCTTAGGGTATTATGGTTACAAACCAAGCTCAAATATTCCCAAATGGCTAAGCCTATGAGTTATGAGCCAGTAGGCACAATCCATAGGGAATGAATCATTAGTAAGACAAATGTTATCTTAAAATTAGCCCTTTTAGCAAGCTTCCTCAAGTTCATGGGATCTCCTTAGGCAATGCAACACATAATTGTTAGGAAAGATCTTTGAGTCAAGTTAAGTAGATTACCTTTGTTGACTTAGCAAATTATGGTCCATATCAACTCACGACGATGGAATTATTAGATCTTGATAAAATTTTTCATCACTCCCCATTATCCACCCTATGCCAATGGCAAATTTGTTCTTAACAAAGCATTGTAGAGTTAATAAAGTTTCCTTAATCAAAAGTATTCTATTGTAATCGAGCTTATGTCTATTGGAAACCATAAACAAAAAAACAAAATCTTTCAATAGCATCTTACCTGATATGAGTCTGTTCTTTAAAAAATTGACTCATAATCAGGTGAAACTTTTCAGAGTCATGGTACATAATAACAGGTTATTAGACTATCAAGACTAAACTTCTTCTTTTTTTAAACTCTTTCTAGGGAATAATCTCGGTGACCAATAATGCCTTCATCAACAAACCAAAGAAAGAGAAACATCTACAGGAGCGCTGTCACATAGAAATGTGCATTTGCATTCAAAATATGGGATAAGAAGCAAGAGGCATGATACATAACAAATTATGGGATATAAGACAGTTGAGAATTCAAATACCTGAATTTCATTTCTTTTCACTGTTTCAAGAGAATCATCCCTGTAACCAGTAATGCCTTCATCAACTGACAAAAGAAAGAGATCAAGACCATAGTCGTGCCTACGATTTAACTCCGATAAGACATAAGCCAGAACTGTTGAATCTGCACAAAATTACAGTCATGTCACACAAATATCCTACCTCAAGGGAGAATTAGCATAAAACAGAACGGTCCTAAACTAGATGGTTATTATGATAAAAATACTTTAAAAGATATTCGCATGCATCTCTATCTATGTATTGAAACCAACAAGCTATGAAAAAAATTTTAAATTTTGCCTTACCCCAGCAGCACTCACTTTTGAAGTTTTTTTTTTTTAAAGAGGTTAAAGAAACAGCTTCGAAAGGAGAATCAAAAGGAGGAACAGGTGGTTAAACACATACAAGTCCCTACTTCTTAACAAACTGGAAATCTTTTGGGACATGATATCACTCGTACATAAATGTTTATTTATTCATCTACTTTAAACGACATAATACAAAAAGATTTGATAGCTCTTTTTACAATATTTTCCAATTTTGAGTTCCTCTACACCCCTAAAAATAGCCACCAAATTTTGAGTTCCGAATTGTGTTTTTCGATCCTTTTTTAGTCTTCCCTTACCTATAATTGAATAAAAAATATAACTAGACAAAGAAAAATCAGTCATGACCAAACAAATGAGAAAACGCATCAACCTTATGAACTTTGATTCCACTGCTACATTGCAAACATGGTAACTAATGATAGACAAAAAAAGGGAAATAGATATGATATTGTCATCTGCAATTTATCACCAGGACCTGCATTCACCTTTACCGCCAGAAGCAGCAACCGCAATCCGCTCGCCAGCCTTGAACAAATGATTTTCCATGATAACTCTATGAATCTCCTCCTCAAATACAGCATAAAAGCACTCTCTACATATCTGAGAAAAGAAATGCGCAATCCTTAAAAAATGTTTGTAGGCTTATGCAAAAACTCCTGAAACCCAAAGATGTATAGAACTGACTGGAAAGTAACAATAATCACTGCTTTAACCCAATAAACTCATACCAGACATGTTCTTAAGCAAACAAAATATGTTTTCATATGAAACAAACCAAAGACTTGGCAGGTAAAGTGTTTACTGGGAGTTGGTTCGAACTATAAAGATGAAGATCAGTACAAGCATAAAAAGGAAATTTTCAGTATAAAATGTTCTAACAGAAAAACAATAGCCTGCAATTCTACTGAATATAAGCTAATTAAATTTCCATTAGGATCTCTATATAATAACTTTATGAGAAAAAATAAACAAATAAAACTAGATAAGAATGACAGTAAATCTTTATAGATTGTCTTTTCTGTATCAAACTACATGAGTAAAACTGTCCTCAAAGAGCGGCTTAGAATCCAAAAAACACAGATGAAAATCTAACTTAAATGTAAAATGATCGGAAAAAGATTTCGTAGCTAAAATATGACTTTTCTATACTTCAAGTACAAATATTGAAAGTTACACCTTGTATGATATAAGTTTTGCTGAGGGAAAAAAATGATCCAGCTTTATTTATCACAGAAAACTAATCCCACACATTTAAAAGGGTAAACTAAGCAAAGAAATTGACAAGGATGATGCTGGTTCTTGGCTTGGTTGATACTGATACAAGGGAAGGGAGGATTCTATTAAGTATTAACACTCTAGAAAGGGAAAGGAGAAAAAAAAATCAGCCAAATGAGAAAATGAACGGGTCAAACACCGTTAGGAGAGAGTTTCATGCATACAAACAAAACAAAATTTGATTATTATTTCATTAAATGAAAAATCTTAATATGCCAGGTTCTGACACGTC
Source organism: Dendrobium catenatum (assembly GCF_001605985.2). NCBI lineage: Eukaryota > Viridiplantae > Streptophyta > Magnoliopsida > Asparagales > Orchidaceae > Dendrobium > Dendrobium catenatum. The sequence goes on along the minus strand of NW_021319178.1, from coordinate 14,345,704 downwards.
CAAAAATGGCCAGTCAAAATGAGAAAGGCAGCAATATGTTAAGAGACATGTCCTAGCAACTCCTTCGAGTGAAGAAGGCTTCCTTAGAGAGATGAGGAAGCGTGATTGATGTTGATGAAGGCATCAATGGTAGAATAGGCTCATGTATCTCTTTAAGTATACGGTAATACCCATAGGTGGACAAGTATTGCAATTTGGCCGCTGTGAAGGTGATCAACAACCATCATTAAATTCAAGTGGAGCTATTAGTGAACTAAATATTTGTGGAGAATTTAGAAGCATAGAAGTTGAAACTTGAAAGTAAACATGCATCATCAATCAAATATTAATAACACGGGCAAGTTCATATAATAGACTAATAGTATATATAGATATGGCGGTGGTGACACATCAAAGCCAACTTATGAGAGTTAAAATTAAGATAATAAGATAGAGAATTGAATGGAATCATGTATGATAGTCTCAACAACTAGTTGAGAATTTAAGCATCTCCATACAATATACCACTATATATGATCTTATGAATAACAAGCTAATCGTGGAAACAGAAGTATAAGAAGCTAGAGAACAATCTCTATCTCCATCTATAGAGGCTAGGGAGCAACAATAATGGTTGGAGACTCCTAATACTTATGTGCAGCATCAGTCACTAGAAAAATATCTCATCTACACTTTAGATCGACCTCATCCTCATATATATAATCAAGCTTAAGTTAAGCCACAAGGTGACTGATCCTCATTCTCCTCTATAAAAGTAGGTGGAGGTAATGGGAGTAGCAAATTGATTGGAGTTAGTGTAGCTTTTAGGGCTATGGGAATATGTGGAATTCGTGGAACTGAATAAGGTCATCAGGTAAGAGGAGTTTGTGGGACTATAGGGGGTAGTTGTGTGGGGGAGGAGTATCTTATTTGTGTAGTATAATAACCAGGCATGTTTAGTGAATTGGATACACAGACTGAGAAGAAAGATCAACATGTTGAGTTATATGAATGAGGAGACAACAAATTATCCTTTAAGATAATCATGCCATGTTTTATATTGATGATGATATTTCATATATAAAATGTCTGTTTCATCCATATTTTCAATTAATGGGTATTGATTACAAATATAATGACAATGCTTTTCATGAAAAGTGTGGTGTTTAGAATAGGCTTTGAAGAATGAGTACATTCATAGATATTATAAGAGAAAAGAACGTGTTTTTTTATACCACCAATCATGAAAATGATTAATATAAGAATCGTGATAGGGATCATAGTAAGTAGTGGCTATATGAACAATAATATTGTAGATATCTATCGTTAGTATCAAAATTGTTATAATACTTACTTCTAGAATTAGTATAATAATATGAAGCAAAAATATTATGAAATTTATATGATGGTGTTATCTTGATGGTCAAAAGAGAAAAAATTATGAGAATTTCATCCAAAGGGTGGAGCTAGGGACACATGATACATACTTGTTGCTTCACCCATTCACACATCCTCCCATCCACATATAATCTCTTGAATCACTTAATCTCAACTCATAAGCCACCTAGAGTATGATAGTCATAAACAGAGCTATATAGCTTACCTCATGTGACATGCTTACATGGAAATCACATCTTGACTACAGCCCTAACTTTCGATTGCATTCAGTACTTCTACGCAGCATATTTCTCCCGATTGACAACTAATCGTACCCAAATTTCTTGGAAATAAGACACATCCACTCCAAGCATCTATCCTCGTGTCATATAATTCTTCACATTTGTCTGATACACTCAAGTGATACAAACTAATGATGGATAACTTTGGCTTGGCTAGAACGGATTATATTGAGTACTTGAAAGATAATCTCACATACATCAATCAAAGGATGGACAAGATCATCTCATTTATTGAAAAGTATTTTTGCCTTGTGCATATTATTGGCGTGTTATATGGTAAAATCATAGGTTGAGAAAGAAATTGAAAATGTTAAGTATGTTAATCACTGAGAAGATCCCTGCTAGTCAACCCCACATAGTGAGATAAAGGCTTGTTGTTGTTATTGTCAACCACTTGCCTTACAAAAGCAAATAAAATTATTTGCTCCTCTCAAATAAAAAAGGGTTTCAAAGTCTCCACCATGGGTAACAAGACTTCAATTAAATTGATTCAATCTAGTAGTATGTAAGAAAGATTATAAGTTTCTAGAGATATATTATTAATATTGTTCTAGAGGATCTACCTGAGAATCTTCTACTAATATTCTTAATTAAAATATGTTCTTCCCTTTTTTATCCTTCTCTATTGAATAGATTCTTCATTCATCACGTCCCATCTATCTCCCCTCTTCAAGATTAATTTTGCTAATCGTACAATATAGTCGAATATTTAATGATGTTCCTTTGGAGCATTTTAATTGCAGGGAATAGAGTTCTTTCTAACCCATGTGAATTGATGCAACATGATAAATTATATTCTTTTCAATATTTTAGAATATAATTTCATTTAAACTATGATTTAAAATATGAATTGACTGAGCAATATAAATATATTCTATGTTGTTGTTGTTGTTGTATGTTTTTTTATGATTTGTCCCTTTTTAATAATTTTGTAGTTAAATTTAGATTAGTTTAAATAATGCGAGATTGGATTTCAAACTTAATCTTATCTTGTAACCCTATTTGAATAAATAAAGTCATTTAGAATCAATGAATTGAATTAATATATATGTATTCTACTCAACTGACAATCTTCTCTCTCATTCATTTTCTCTCTCTCCCTCTATCTTGTTATTTCTCTCCGCTCTTATCCCCCTTCTCTCAAATCCCTCCTTTCAGCACCCAATCCCCTTCCTTTCCCGTTTTTGCCTAGCTATGCAACAAACCGCATGTAGATAACCAAATTGAAGCAAAGGAAGAAAGGATTGTATTAAAGACTCCACAGATAAGCAGGAAGAGAGAAATTGGCCAAGAGTGACAAGATAGAAACCAGGTGAAGGGGTCAGGCACCTGTAAGAGAAAGCTTCTTGCTTTTAAACATTTATTGATTAATCGTTCATTTCAATTTTCTTACATGTATCCTCAATCTATAAGAAGATTTTAAAAAATTACGTAATCTAAAAAATGTAATCAAGTGTAAGAAAATTAAATAAATCAATAATCTCTTATAAAATACAATACTAACAAAAAAAAATCCTCTAATTGAAACATTAGATTTCAATTCAATTCGCTGATATTTCCAAATTCGCGGATTCTAACATATCAAATAGACGTCAGAACTCCAATGATCTCCAAAGTTGGAGTAACCGCCAGAATGTTCTCAAAAGCACTGCTTGATTTTAAAAAAGCACGATTATTGAATAAAACCAAAACACTTGTAGGGGCTTGATACCTGTTCTAGGGTTTTAGGCCTTTTCAGGGCGGGTCTCCTCTGACTGCAGATGGAGCACAAGCGACTCACGGCTCTCTTGCCCTCTTCCATAGAAATGAGCCTACCGCTCAATCTTGAGCGAAGTTCAACGAAAAGAAGAAAGGAAAGAGATGCTGATCAAACTATTAGGGGTTGTTTGCAGTAGGATTTAACTGCCAAACAGCCAAAATGTCACTTTTAAGTCCATCAGACATTAAATCCCGGATTACGTAAAGCCAGCATTGAACGGATTGAAATTAAATCAGCGAAAAAACTCCTCTTCTTCTTCAAACGCTTCTGGTCCGCGTCGATGCCTTCTCCGGCGAGCTCCCGTTGGTATTTTTTTGTCGGTCGAGGAAATTTTGGTCAGCCACTTGGAGAAGAAAACTAGGGTTTCGGACATTTGGATAATATTTTTTAATTTTCATAAATAGCATAATTTTTTTTGTAAATTTATCTATCTAATATGGAAACTTTATATTTATTAATATAACATATATATTTATAATCATATAAATATATATATATATATTTATTTATTTATTTTTTTTTTTTGTTTCGGAGTGGAAGATTCAAGCGAATGAATATCTAGCGCATATATAGATAAAGAGGGAGTGATGGTACAAGAGTCATAAGAGACTAAAATTTTACGTGGAAAATTTTAAAAAGGGAAAAACCATAGGGCATAACCTAGTTAAAATAATTTCATCGATGTTATAGTCAATTACAAATGGCTCGCTTCCTCGAGGGAAAAGTTTTTGGCTCAATGTATCATATTTAGTGCATTATATAGTTGAGGATAGAAGAATCCAATTATAAGGGAGTTATTCTCAAGAGAATGTTGGTGTATTCACTCGGTTGATAGGATACAAAGGTCAGAGGGACTACAGTCGGCAGGCGAAGAAGGTTGGGTCTGCTGTAGTCGGCGAGCTAAGGAGGTCGGGGAACCGCAGTCGGCGGGCAAAAGAAAGTTAGGGGACCATAGTCAACGGACGACAGAAGTTGAAGGGATTGTAGTTGGTGGACAAGAATGGTTGGATGGACCATGGTTGGCAGCAATGCTGGTCCAACGGTGGTCGATGGCAGGGCGATGGTCCAAAGGTGGTTTGCAACTAGGCGGTGGTCCGACGATGGTCATGCGCAAGTCCAGTGGTGGGCGGTTGATGTCGGTCGGGCATGGTCGAATGATGATTGAACTAATGTATTGTGGTGATCGGCGGCTTGGCGGTGGTCTGGCATAAATCAACAAAAGTTTGTTAGCGATGGTGCTTGGGTGGAGCTTCAGATCCTTGAAGCCTCATAGCTCTGTTCAATCTCCAACAAAAAGGTCCAAAGCAACTTCATGTAGAGAGTGGTGATCTATTTATAAATTTTGAAAGTGAAAAACCATGTAAGTATAGAGAGGATCTGGGGCAAATTCAAAGTGCTCCATCCAACGGACCATATTGATTTCCTTGATCGTAGAGTGTTTGTCAAGCCTTTTTATACCCAAAATGATGTCAGAGTTAAGTGATCTTAAGTTTGTTGGATTCGTCTCATCGAGCTGCTAGATTTGACTATAAGCATGCCATATTTAGAGGTCATTTACGTCCAATTAATATTTTGAAGCTTCCAAATATGCTTTACTCACTTGATTTTGACTCATTTAGGCTTGGAATAGACTGATTTCGATGTTGGTAGGTTGGTCTCTTCGATGTTCAGTCTAACTATACGTTTCTTGAAATCAGAGTTTGGATGGTCCCAATTTTAGTTTTGAAAAGTTTTGTCTTGAATACGCCTCAAGATTTATGCCAGAACAATATGATTTTTTATGACATATCAATATTAATAATATTTTTATATAATTAAAAAATTATATGTGATAGAAGTAAATGTTAACATTTAGGGGAGACATAAATAAATTTTAAATTTATAAGAACTCCATGGTCTTCCTCTTTTTTATCATTTTATTAATATTAGTTGGTAATAGTAAAATAATAAATCTAACCAAGACATCATAAAAAAATAACAATTAGTGTAAAAAACTATAGATTTCAACTAAAGTTAGCCAAAAGAGGATTAGAAAATTTTGACATCTCCTAACTCCACTTATAATCTCAATCTCCCTTTTACTTTTTACAATAAATAATAAATATAAATCATTAAATATATGCCTCAAAATTTTAATTAAAAATATTTATTTATTTTTAATCACATAGCTATCAATCTTTTCAACCATTTTTTTCTCATTCAATATGACCCATTTATCGAAGATAGAAGCTACTCTTTTTATTTTGGCAGGTTAGGGGATTCAAACGCGGATCAGCAGGAGAAAGTTATTTCGTCAACCAATGAGCCACAACTCGATCTGCGATGGAAGCTACTTGATTTCTTACGACAATTTGCTAACCCTACCCTACCATGTGAAAGAACATGGGCCCAATGTTGTTTTAAAAAGGGACCTTTGGTGGAAATGCCTTTCATGATTGATCTATCTCTCATTTTCTTCATATGTGAAAAGAATATGTACTTAGTACTAATCTTTCACTTCAAACATTCTACCATAATGCTAATTATGGATTATGATTATTAATTAAAAATTAATTACAAAGTTATAAAAGAAAGCATGGTGGGCCATAGAGTATTTAACTCCCTCCAAATAAAAGGAAATATATTATATTAATTATTATTATTATACATCAAATGAGGTGAATAATAATAATAATAGTAATATTTGAAAAAAAAATATCTAGATATGTTTTGTATTATAAGATGATTAAACTATTAGACAATATAGTTATAGCTAAAGAGAAAAATAATTAAACTATTAGAGAAATAATTTAATTGCATTCTATTAGTGAATGTTTGATAGTTTAGTTGTATTGTCTAAAAATTAAATTGTTATCTATTAATAGGACTAAGCTATTAGATATTATAATTAAATTCAAAAGAGAAATATAACTGAACAAATAGATAAATAATTTAGTTGTAAGCTTATGCTTCGTTATGGACAATTTTTTGTTACTGTCTTTTGCTGCTTTTAAGAAATTTTTGTATTAAAAAGCTGCTTTAGAAAGCAGTAAGAAAATTATCCCAATCAAAGCCTTTGTTATATTTATCATTTAAATTTAGTTTTATTATGCAACATTTATGTTATATTGATTGATGAATAACATGTGATGCATAAAATTAAGTTCACGTACAATAAAATTAGCTGCCATCCTAATATAAAATGTATCAATATATCCTTAACAGAATTTTTCTTCACGAATTATGATAATTGGCGAAATCCAATTTAAGCTTCATTTGGGACAACATTTGATCACTACTTTTTTACAATTTTTTATAATTTTTTAGCATAAAGTTGCTTTAAAAAGCAGCAAAGAAATTGTCCAAAACGAGAAAAATTATTCTGTGCGGAGTCCGGACGGAAAAAACTATTCAGACATATGAGTGTACACACTGTGGACATATTTGTACACAGTGTGTATATAATTTTGTACACGTACGCTGTGTGTACACTCAAAGTCGGAACAGTTATTCTCGTTCGAACTCCACACAAAATAATTTCTCCCAAAACGAAGTCTTAATTACAAATAAATTAAAAAAATATATATCAATTAAAAAAAAAACTAAAACTAATTTTATACATATCCATCTAATTGATAGCTCCATCTTATCAGTGTCATTACATATATGATGGACACAAAGAGCTTTCACCATATATTGTAAAAGCAAAATTGTGACATAAAAAAATATCTATAACAATTTAAAAAGGCAGAACAAGAATTAGTGGTGCCAATAATGTGGCAAGCTGTAAAGTGTGAAATCAAATAGTACTAATAACTCTATATTATCTGCTTAATAAGAAGTGGCTAACATGCATGCATGGAATCACACCTACAAGTTTTAATGTTATAATATTATTAAATTATAATTATAATAAATATATGTCAAAATATATATGTGCGACAATAAAGTATTAATATCTTAGCTTATTACAAATATTTAGCGCACACAGATAGCTGTGTGTAAGAGATACTGAAACTTTTTACGTGAAAAAAGAAGAAGAAAAATCACGGAATTTAGCTTAGTTGAATGAATCCACTCCATTGAGTTCAACCGCTAGCTTTTAATTTAAGGCTTGAGTAGTTTGACCGATTCCTTATAAATTTTATTTTCTTATCAGATCGAATCAATTTGAAAACTGGCTTATGATCTTATTGGTTAAACCATCCGCTTACGTCTTATTTTTACAATCACGATCAATATAACATAACTAAAGCCCATGAGACAATTGATTGGCGATATAAATTTATTTCCCAACTACATCTTAGATATTCTTATTCGCTTCGTGAATAATTCAGTGATATATCAATACTAAAGATGATATTAGTTGCTTAAGTATGGGAGATTATGAGATCTGACCATAAGTAAAATAAAGCAAAACTCTTTATTATTGTGCTGCAAATGATTTTTTTGAAAATTTTACAATTTAAGCATGTTCATATGAGAGCACTACTTTACATTTTAAGCATGTTCATATGAGAGCGCTACTCTAAATACAGATAACCTCAAAGCTATACCAACAAGAATAATACCGTGATATCCATCTTAATATGACAGTTAAAATAGACAATATCATATATAATTCGCCATTAACATTTCTAGCAATTTTTTTTCACCTAAAATATGAATTTTGACCATTTTTCAGAGAAAATAGCCACCGAAAAATGACCTTTTTAATGTATTGTGATATGATATAAATTATTATTTATTATAGTAACAATCAGTTGTTCAGATAATATGATCGATAAAAAATAAAAAAGAAGATAGTATGTGATAAAAAAAAATCTATCCTCATTAATTATCATCTTTATCACATACTCTCTCTCTCTATATCTCTAAATATCTCCTCTCAACTTTATCATACTCTATTTTCAATACCTCTCTAGATCTCTAATTATTCCATTGACAATTAACCAACACCTACCAAATATTTTTTTGTTTCCTCCTCCTACCCCACAACCCTACTCTCCATCTATATCTTCATGCAATCATGCATGTTCTTGTCCATGTGGTATGAGATCCTCCATTAATTGTGATTTCTAGGAAGCTTCCTTCCTTGAGTATGACAACTTGCTATGCCAAATCCCCATCATATAGAAGAGCATGGTCCCTCAAAAGAAAATACTATTCCCATGATTGACTCATCTTTCTTCCTTAATTTCTTCATTTGTTTTACTAAAGAGGAACTATTTTGTCACCAATCTCAAAGTTCACAAAAAATTACCAATATTTACTTCAATAATTCAAAGATTTTTTCACTCTACATAAGTCATTAGAAAAGTGAATTAAAATAATTATGTGAGGATATTTTTATTTAAGTCATGCATGATGGGGTCTAAAAAATTAACAAGGTGGGCAATATTTTTATCTTAAAAATTAAAATATATGAAAATATGTAATTTTGATTTATGAACAATAAAAATAACAATGAAAATATTTTAAATTAGAAAATATTAAGATATGATTATATGAATTCTAATATTATTAAAAAAATTAAATTAATATTTCTTTTAAATATGAACCCATAAATATATACAATATATTTATTTTATTTCAGCCGACAAAAAGCCATAAAAATTCCTTGCAAAGTAGGAAATATCATGATTTACTTTTCTATTTTAGTCCAAACAAATCCAATATTTACAAATTATGCAGTTTGGCACCTAATAAATTAAGTTATGATTTGGAAATTTATGATTTGTCATTTTCAAAGAATCAATGGTGCCAATGAATCTTTAGCTGTAAAGTGCTAATTATATTCCTAAAAAACACTAATTATAGTATTATTATGTCTGCCAAAAAAATAATTAAGCTTTTGATAAAGCTAGCATGTAGGTTCCAAGCTATTTTGGTCATTAGTTTTTTGTTCTTTATTTGTTTTAGGTAATTAAGTTACTTAAGTTTGTTAATTAAGATGATTAAAATTTAAAAAATTATTATTAAGATATTATAAAAAAATAGTATGTGAGATTAAATGGAAACAC
>NW_021319178.1:14330315-14336185 GCF_001605985.2 Dendrobium catenatum | reverse complement strand
CCATTAAATTCTAACCTATATATGTTTTTTTAAATTTATTTAAAAGCTCAACAAAATAAAAAATTAGTAATAGATAATAAGGACGCCCTCTATCACCTGCCAATTATGGTCCCTCTGACCTTCATCTCCTTCTTATTACAGTTCGTCGACCGCTGTTCCCCATCGACAGCGATCTCTCTGGCCTCTGTCGCCTGCCAACAACGGCCCCTCCAATCTCCGTTGCCCGTCAAACACAGTGCCTTCGACCCCCGTCTCACGCCAACTACGGTCCCTCCAACCATCATCATTTGTTTACGATCATACCAACCAAACGAACAGACAAAAACTCTATTGTGAATAACTCTCATATCAATAGGTTCTTCAAACCCCCATCATATAATGTGATCTATATGATTTATATTTATTACATCAGATGTTTAAGAGTTATACTAATCTTAATGCAAATTAAAGGGCGTTGAAGGTCATTCTATAATAAAATATATCAGGATATTTTTATATAATTTTATTTATAACGATTTACTTTAATGTTAGTTCGATAAATAAAAAAAATTGGTATCATGTGCATAAATATCCCATAAATTATGACAAATTGGATATAAATTTCAGTCCTCATTTTCATACTACATGGCATTATTATTATGAAAAAACAATGCAAAAAACGACATTAATTACAATTTGAACCTTATCCTCAATTATAAATAATAAAAAAATTTACGTTGACTCATCCTTTTTTTGCATGTTGAGTTTTTTTACACGTTATTATGGGTTAAAATATAAATATGCCGATCTTTTGGTCTTATTGGTAAGCAAAGCATTGAATTATATAATGTTATCAATATTAATATTATTTTTCTATTTATTCTTATTTTTATGATTATAGTATTTAAACAAAATATTTTATTAAAATTTAATAAGAAATTTTGAATTATTATTTTTTCATGCATAATATTAATTTATGATAAAAATAATGCATTGGAGTTTGGATATACATGCCAAATAGGACATTCCATTATGCCCAATGACACGTGCTCATGTGATTTGGGCCCGAGTGAGAAAGAGAGGTAGAGGGAGAAAGAGAGGTAGAGAGAGAAGAGAGAGAGGCATGAAAGAGAGCAGAGAGAAGGAACAATTATTACGTCCTCCGACCGGATGCAGAGGAACATCCGGTTGTAAGCAAAATCGCGCCTATACCGAGAAAAAACTCGGTACACCTCGGTATAGGCGTGATTTTGCCTACAACCGATCCAACCGGATGTTCCTCTGTATCCTTACACCGGACGAAATAAAAGTTTAGAGAGAAGAGGCATGAAAGAGGTGAGAGAGAGAGACATGAAAGAGAGTGAGAGGGAGAAGAGGAGAGAGGAGAGAAAAGTGAGACTGTGAGAGGGAGGAGAGAGAATTGGGAGAGAGAGAGAGAGAGGCACCGACAGAACAGGAGATGGATTGGGGTAAAGTGTCGGCTGAGAGGCTGATGAGTCAAAGTAGGCTTTGAAGCTAAATTTAATGATAGAAATATTTGATTAGTTATATATAATTTTCATCACATCTGATAATTTGGTTTTTCATTATTATAATAAGTAGCTTTAATAAGTTATTATGAGTGATTAGTTTATATGTTATTACTGATTGTTATATTGTTAATAGATTATTAAATGATTTGATAATCTATAAATATTTTTCAATGAGAAAACTAAAATTTTGTAAATATGAATGAATTAATTTTTTATGTCTTCCCATTTCTTTATTGTTTTAAAAATTGTGGACTACTTTTAATTGTTTAATCTTTTTTACTCTATTAATATTTGTTTAGGGTTTCTTCCATTTCGTTGAAAATGAAGCTAAGTAAAATGAATGCAATGTATTTCAGATATGTTTATATTGTTTGAACAAGCATAAAATAAGTTAGTTGATTATTTTTTATAGGTGTCAATTTCGGGTCACGGGTCGGTTTTGGGTTAAACTCGGAACTGACCCGGGTTCAAATGGGTCGACCCTAACCCGACCCAGGTAGATAAATGGGTCAGAAATCCGAACCCGAACCTGCTCGGCGGGTTGGCGGGATGACCTGACCCACACCGGACCAAAAATGCGGGTGAGCGTGCGTGCACGCTTGGGCGAGTTTTTATTTGGTTTAGAGTAAAACAGATGTAATGTAAAACATAATGATATTGATGTTCAATTCGATGGCTAGTAGCTGGCGCGGGAGAAGTTATTATGTGCGGAGCCCGGACACGGCTCTACCTCCGGAGGTGAATTAGGTGCAATATCGTCAACGGTACCAAGCCGCGGTAACGAGCTGTGTTACGGATCCAAGGGTGACGTGGCACATTCTAGTTGGTCTCTAGACGGTGTTCAGCGTCCGCACAGAATAATTTTTTCCTAGCGCGGAGGTGGCAGGCGACTGAAGATGAAAGTGGAGACCAGCGACTACAATGATAGGAAGTGACAGAGAAAGAGAATTTGCAGTGTATTTGAAAATTGAACAAATCTAATGATTTGCAAGTACATCAAAATTGAACTAGATATATGTTGAATTCCAATTACTTGAAAATTTTACTTTATATTTCTTTTGCTTCAACTAAAACCCTAATATTTTAAAACATTGCATTGAAATACTTTACACCGATTTTATTTAATTTCAAATCAAACAAAATAGGTCATTAGAGCTTCTAGAATGCCTAATTATCACTTTTCTTGTTTATTTTTATATATTCTATGATTTTCTAATTTGTTTTACATTTAATATTTTATTTTAGGTTATATATAAAAAATGGGATATAGATGGATCAATCTAGCTCATAAATTTTAGGCATCATTTGAAAATAATTAATTAATGCAAAATATAATATTTTTTATTTTTTTAGCTATTAATAAACGAACAATATGATTATTTGTTTTAGCATAATTTTTAATAAAATATTTATACTTTTTTTTTATTTCAAAATAAATTTAAAAACTTATAAATTTGGTCTCATTAAAATTTGATGACTTAATTTTTTTAAATTTCAGTCTTGTATTTTCATGTTTGTAGGTTTGCTTGGCTTCCCAAAGTAACTTGCATGTGACTTCCAGAAGAAGACCAAACCAACAATTAATAACTGTACTGAACACCTTTTAATTTGATAAGTAATCTTGCTGGCAATTTTCCCTTTGCTTAATTAACAATTAAAAATTTCATTTGAATATTAAAAAGTCAAATAATTTAAAATTAAAGGATAGAGCATAAAATTGGATGGTTGAAGCGGAGGAATGCATCGGGCCTATTGTGATAAAAAAGTCCCTCTTAAATTTAAAAGAAAATTCTACGAGATGATTGTGAGACCTGCAATACTTTATGACGAAGAATATTGGTCATTAACAGAAAATCATAAAATTAAGTTAAGTGTGGCAGAGATGAGGATGCTAAGCTGGATGAGTGGCTTCACTCTTATAAACAGAAAGCAAACGTGAAAAAGTTGGCGTAGCTCCAGTGACAGATAAGATTAGAGAGAGCCGCCTTGAATGATTTGGTCACATAAACCGTCAGCCTTCTTCATTTATTGTGTCCAGTTAGGAGAGCATATATATTAGATTTAGCCTATCTTAAGAAAGGTAGAGGTAGTCCTAAAAAGGCTTAGGTTTCGTTTGAGATTACTTTCTTACTGCTTCTTAAAGCGATTTTTTGGTACAAAATTTTTAATCTTTGTACTACAAAGCTTTAGTTAGAAAAAAGCGACTTTCCGTCATAGAAATTTCTGAAATGCTGTGAGAAAGCAACAAAGAATAATAACTAAACAAAATTATGATAGATGTCTAAAAAGCAAAACATCGAGAAAGCCGTTCCAACAAATAGATCCTTAAGTCACGACAAATCATGATCTATGTTGCGACCATCGCTGAAAGATCCCATATCACAAATATCATTCGTAAGATCCACATCATAATCATTGCCAATAAGACTTATGCCGCGAACTTCACATGCAAGAACCACACCTAAACCATTGCCCACATGAGCCATATGCCATAGCCTTCCCTCACAATAAGTGCCATAACTACTAATATTCTTCCAAGAACTCAAACAACACATCCTCTTGAATTATATTTATAGCTTCTTACATTCAATGGGAAGAGCAATATATTGTGGCCCTTTTCATGCAAGTAGAACGCAATATTCAACTCAAAAAAGTCCAATGAATTGAATTATTATAACTAATTTTATATCAAAGTTTACTTAAAATGTCAAAAGTTTCTGCCAAACCTGACTGCCTAAACTCTACTGAAAGCTGAGCAGGGAAATGAAAGAATTATTCTCTTTTTACAGCAGAAGCCATTTACAGCTTCTACTTCGCTCATATCCTTTCAATTTATTTATCACTACATGAAATTTGCTGAATACCGGAGATCAGTTGGCCGTCGAAACTTACCGGCGGATTGGCCAATGGATATAGCGGCGGTAATACCGCAGGCAATAAACCGGCTGTCCCCTGTAGTTTTTGTGCTGGAAGTTTCCGGCGGTTTACCCGCGGTTTTGGGTTCATTAATATCCGGCTGTTTTAGCCGTAAAAAAACTGCCAAAAAATTTCGCCTCTAGAAAATGACCGCCGGTTTTCATTTATTATGCAGTTTATTCCGGCGGTTTATAAACCGCTAGAAAATTGCTAGAAATTTCACAAACCGCCGGATAATATATCAAAACGGTCGGAAATTACCGCAGGTAATGATCGATTTTCTTATAGTGTCTTTAGCTTCTATAACGTTTTCTTACTATTTTTTAAAGCAGTTTTTTATTAAAAAAACGGCTTGAAGAAGTAAGAAAGCTGCCCCAAAAGAAAGCTTAGTAATTGAGGACAGTGGCTTTTAAATAAATGAACAGAATGGATAGATGATCACCGACAGGAGCAGATCACATGCAACGTAGAAGGGAGGGAGGGGTGGGGCGTGCATGCATTTATGATTTAGTTGATGGCAAAGAGAAGAAATCATATGGAATATATGGTGTGATGACAACTAATTTTTGTTATATTTTCTCACTGTGTCAAAAGCAATGAGAAGGTGATGTTAGGAATCAATGGAGACACAAAAAATAAATTCGATCGTCTTCAAAAGTCATGTGTCAAATCATCGAGAAGAATTTTCGGAAGTGTATCTGAATCCATTGAAATGCAGAATTGAGGTATTCGGTCTTCCACGTTTTGAGCGGCATTCTCCAAGAGAGCGAGAGACCCCTTCTTTTCACTCAAGATGAGAAATGAGAACTTAACCACTTAAACTGGGGATCGGACCACGACCCTTTTATACTTTAAGTGTAAATAATTTATTTCAGTCCGTCATTAAAATAAAATAAATATCTGGCCTCTTAAAAAATTGATTCCATATAAAATTTAATTGAGATGTCACACAAGCCAAATAATAATTTAATACTTAAATAGATCAGGAATTTAATTGGCTTAATTTTAGATAGCTTCTAATGTATAAGACTTTATTTATATGTATAAGTATATGTGTCCACTTATAGAAATTTCGCAACATGTGATGCAAATAGCTTAGGGAGGTTATATTTTCTTAGGGTTTTGAGGACTGATCGATGATGATGAAGAAGGCTAGAATGGAAGTAAGCACATTTTTTAAAGCTGATTATTTAGAGGGCTCAGTGGAATTTGATGAAGATATGCATAAGCATTTTATTTGGATGATAAATACTAATAGTTTATTAGATATACAAATTCATGATTGAGTATTGCGCTTGTATTAGACTTATGGTTAAGGCTTCATTTGCGATAGTTTTCTTATTGTTTTTTAAATCAGTTTTTTAGTACAAAATTTTCATGAAGTAGCAAGATAGTAGCGGTCAAAATATGTCCCTAACGAAGACTAAGCTCTATGAAGTGATT
>NW_021319178.1:14325735-14330215 GCF_001605985.2 Dendrobium catenatum | reverse complement strand
CTAAAATAAAATAAAATGACAGATAATTTAAAATTTATCAAATAAAAAGATTGATGCTAAAAAGCCGCAAGATTTGCATCCTGGGCACTATTAAGTATTAACCATAAATTTTCATTTAACACCTCCAAATCCTTCACAATTACAACAGTTTAATACAAAAGTAAAAGAAGAGGTAAGGACTTCATCTTTCTTTCGTTCCGTCCCCTTTCATCTTTTACCGGAACTTTTATTTTAATAATTTTTTTTATTTTCATTCTAATCCTTATGATATCTCAAATCTCAAAACTATAAAATTTAATGACAAAATACACACACACGGCTTAAAATATTATTTCACATTTGCACAAATGCCCTCCTCAGTTTCGCTAATTTACAGCCTCTGCGCCGCCACCGCCTGGCCGCTGCTGGGCTTAAGCTTGATCCCGTAGTAATGAACGTACCATCTGACGAACTTCCGCAGCCCCGCGGCGAGGTCGGTCGTTGGATGGTAGCCGAAGTCGCCGGCGGCGAGGCTGACGTTGGCGTGGGTAAACGGCACGTCGCCGTTAGTCGGCATCGTTACAACGTTCTTCTTGGCTTTGACGCCAAGAAGGCCTTCGAGAATGGAAACTAGCTTTGTGACAGGGACGGGGGAAGTATTGCCAAGATTGTAAGTTCGGAGTTGGGCGGGGCCGGACTTCGGGCCGCCGCCGGGAGAACCCGTGCTCTTCTCGGCGGTGTCGAGAGCGCCGAGACAGCCCTTGACGACGTCGTCAATGTAAGTGAAGTCGCGGGCGACGTCTTTGCCGTCGGCGGTGCGGAAGATGGTTATGGGTTTTCCGGCGAGGATGGATTTGGTGAAGAAGAAGTAAGCCATGTCGGGTCGGCCCATCGGGCCGTAGACGGTGAAGAAGCGGAGGGCGGTGAGGGAGAGGCCGTAGATGTGGTTGTAAGTGTGGGCAATGGCTTCGCCTGCTTTTTTGGTGGCGGCGTAGAGGGAGGCGGGGTTGTCGGTGGGGTCGGATTCGGAAAATGGGGATTTTTTATTGAGGCCGTAAACAGAGGAGGAAGAAGCCCAGACGATGGCGGGTTGAGGGTCGGCGGATTTAGCGGCAGATTCGAAGAGGGAGACGAGGGCGGCGACGTTGGAGGAGATGTACGAATGGGGGTTTTTGGCGGCGTAGCGGACGCCAGCTTGGGCGGCTAGGTGGAGGACATGGGAGAAAGGGTAGGATGAGAAGAGATGGGAGAGGAGAAGGGAGTCGTTGAGGTCGGCTTCGAGGATGAGGATGGAGTGACGGGCTAAGAGGGCTTGACGAGCGCGTTTTAGGGAGGGGTCGTAGTAGGAGTTGAAGTTGTCGAGGCCGACGACGCCGTCGCCGCGTTTTTTGAGGGACAGGGAGCAGTGGGTGCCGATAAAACCTGCGGCGCCAGTGACAAGGACGGAGAGGCCGGAGGAGCGGCGAGGGGTGGCTGAGAGGCGGATTTGACGAGAGAGGGAAGGGGAGAAGGAAGGGGGAAAGGATGTAAGGAGGCTGCGGTGGGGCGAGGAGAAGGAGGAGGGAGAATGGATGGAGAGAGGTAAAGGGTAGTGGAGGATGAGGAGGAGGATGAGGAAGATGGTGGCGAGGAGGGTGGCGCGGAAGAGGAGTTTGGAGGAGGCGGAGAGGAGCTTGGCGCTGGAAAGGCGGCGAAGGTAGGAGTTGTAGCGTTCGAGTTTATTGGTTTTGCTCGTGTCGGCGGGAGAGGCCATGAGTGGCGGTGGCGGTGGCGGTGGCGGTGTGGCGGAGGAGTGGGGAAAGATAGGACCTTTCGCTCACGGGAGGAGTGTTTGATGGTCCTGAAGAGGAAAGAGAAGGGTAGTCTAAATTTAAAGACAGGAGAGAGCGAGCCAGCGAGCGAGAGAGAGAGAGGAGAGAGTGGGAAAGCAGTACAGTGTGAGGCTGTGAGCAGGGAGCAAGGTGTTGGACCCGGTTGGTTGGATGCCAGTTCTTTCTCTCTCTTAATGTTGGATTTATGTGGAAAAATTTAAAGTCAAATTATCATATTCAAATCTATTAAATTTATCTCACATAATATATACATAATCATTTAATATTTATTTTAAGATAAATTTAATAATTTTTTAAAATATATCATGACAAAAATTTAGTCATATTAAGGCTGTCAAAATTGAGTCATTGGTCGGGTTGGGTCCAACCCGGAACTAACCTGACATTGTTCGACCCAAATCGAACTGAACCCTCCTTTTTTTTCTTTTTACAAACGGGTCGATTTTTTGGACCCAAACCTAACGCGCTTCGGGTTCGGGAACATGAACTTGACCCATTTCGGGTATGTTTTACTAATTTTTTATATATATATATATGAATAATTTATATTCTATTAATCTCAATTTTTTTTAATCTCAAACTGAATGGTTAATTTTCTGTTACGTCGCTTAGTGTTAAGCATGTTTTGATCAAGTTGAGCAATGATTTAGATTACAACAGGGTATTTGCTCATCATTCCTATTTTGTGTTTAGTTATATGAAGCTTACAAAATGATCTCCTTATTTTGATGTGAACATTGAATCCCCTGTTATTCCTATTTGGATTTGTTTTCCTAATTTGTGCCTCATTTTTTTCTCTTCCCGCACTCTCCATGGCCTGAGGTCTTTGTTCGGTAAACCCCTCAAAACTGACTTTGCTACTGCAGTTGGCTCTCGTTCGTCTGTGGCGCGTGTGCTTGTGGAGATTGACATTACCAAATGTTATCCGGACCACATCTAGCTTGGCCCGGATAAGCTTGGTTATGTTCAGTTAGTTGAAATGAAATGAAGGATTTTCCCAAATACCATGATAATTGCAAGTTTATTGGTCACGCCAATTCTGAATGTGATGCTCTGCTTCTTAAGCGTAACGATAAGTTTCATCTTATTTCCAATATCTGTACCACTTCTACTCATGTGGGGATCCTGTTGCGGTTGCCTTACCTTTTGAGCATAAACAGTCGATTTTTGATGTTATTGAGGGTGCTGGGGTTGACCACTATGATGAGGTATTCTGTCTGCTTTATGTTCCTCCTGTTGCTTCGCTCTCGCCTTCTTTAATTCGTTTGGATAATGTTTTTGTGGTGGCTCCGGTTGCCTCTCTGCCGCCCTTATCTGCTGTGAATTTACATGTTGATCCTTTCTCTTCCCCTTCATAACCTGTTGCTAAGGTTACGGGTAGTCCTAATGTTGATCCGTCAATTGCTGCTGATAACCTGGTTCCTATCTTGGCTGTTGAACATACTGGTCAAGTGTTGCCTGACATAGCATTAGGTGCTTGTGATGTTTATAATATTGGTAATGATTTTTTCTAATGGTTATTCTTGTGCGGATGTTGAGGCTAATTTGGGATTTAGTTACGGGGTTGGTAGCCCCTCTGGTGTGGTTACGGCTGTCTCGGGTTTACTAGGCTCGACTCGCACTGTGAATTGTGTGGATATTTCTATTATTGTTATGTTTAATGCTGAATTGAATGCTCATCTGAATTGGTCCTCAAATAAATCAGTTTTGGTTTAAAATGATTGGTTGGACATGGAGGAGGAATACTCCACTTCTTGTGAGGTTGTTGCTGATGATATGGGTGACAATTTGGATGATGAATTTATTCTATTTGGTGGTGGTAAAAAAAATGTAAAAGTAAAGCTAAGAAGAAATAGCTTTTGGGTTGCCATCTTCATTTGCCTTGGGCTTTCGTGCGCTTTGGACTATGATGAGGCAGCTCTCTGCTTATCACCTTTTTGGCCATGGCTTGTTGGCAACCTTGGTGGTAAGTCGTTGCTTGGTGGTTGCCTTGGATGTTGTTCTTCTGTGTTTGTCACTAATAGATGACCCGAGCTTGGCTGCGGGGAGCTGCTAACCTGAATCCGCTTTTAGATCGCCTCTTGCATCCTTATCTGTTGTTTCTTGATCTTCTTCTGGTTTCTAGGCCTTATCGGATGTACTTTTATTTTCAGCGCTTCTTGTACTACTTTTTACCTTTTATGGAATAAAACTTTTATTAAAAAAAAATATTCTATTAATCTCAATGCATAACACACAATTTATATTATGATATCCTGACATAATTTTTCTCGATTAAGAAGTATGAAATTTACTAAGAAAATTAACAATTCTCAATCAATTCATCTCTCATTTAGAAAAAAAAAATTATTTTTGAAAAATTCAATTTAATTTACTTCAATAAAATTCTCAATAAAAATGTGCTAAAATTTTCTTCTATTAATAAATTATCTTTGACTCTCATAACTATTTCTCAATATCTAATATTGTACTTTCATTCCGAACAAATAAATGAGATTGTCTAACCCTAAAAGAAAAAAAATATATTATTTATTACATGAGAATATCTTGATGAAATTTGTGTTAAAATGGTCTTTATTATCATTGAATTTGCACTGAGATTAGTATATCAACAATCTCAAAGCAAATTCTAGAGCAATGAAGGTTTGTTTGGGACAACTTTTGGCCAT
>NW_021319178.1:14314880-14321246 GCF_001605985.2 Dendrobium catenatum | reverse complement strand
AAAATCTTAAAATTTTAATATTTAATGCACACTCAATAATAGATAAAAATAATTAAAAATTAAATTTTTAATGGAAAAAATGAGAATGCTCAAAATGATGAACTTGAAATACAAATTAAAACTTGAAAATATAATAAAAAAGAAGAAATATTTGTATGAGAAGCCTTTGATGTAAATATAATCAGAACCTCTCATTATGATAACTAACATTAGTATATATATTATGTGATTAATCAATTCATTTTGTTTCTAAAAACTCTGAAAATTAAATAAAAAATTTTAATTGTATTTATATTCTTATATAAAGCTATCAAAACTATGATTATAATATTATATTTTATTTTGATAAATAAAATTTATTAAAACATTTATATGAACATAAAATATAAAAGATTTGAAAGCCTTTGGCCTATAAATTATAAGTTATAAAGTTGAAGCTTGATAGTCTATCACATGTCTATAATGACTTTAATAGTTTGATTTTTTAAATAATAGAGGTGTTTAGAGGTTTCTTTCGCCCGGCCACCGCGCTCGATGCCACCACTGTGCGCTCACTATAATCGCCTTTTCGATTATCAAGACTGTCCGATTGCATGACTAATCAGCCATGGACCACATAAATGATTTATTGATGATATTAATAAAGATAAAAATCATATATTTTGTTAATATCAAAATAGAGTGATTTTTATAATAATCATGAGATTATTGTTGACAAAAAAAAAAAGTATTGCAATTTTTTTTCTCAAAAAAAAAAAAAAAAAAAAAATTCAAACAAGATTGTAGTTTATCAAGTGATACATTAGTACTAACTGTAGCTGAGAGTGGATGGGTGCATTGAATTTATTTTATATTCTTAATTTTTAATTTTACGTATACAAGAAACAATGTGCTGTCCATTAATACTCAGCAAGGATGATGGTTACTCTGTAATGTCATAGCATTAATTTTTGGTTAGAACAAGCTTCAAAAAAATTAAAAAATAATAATAAAAAATAAATAAAAAGAAACAAAAAACAAGCTTCAAAATTTAATTAAAATGATGATAGAAATATATATAATAATATTTGTGATTTTTTTTAAAAATTTAAACAATTACCTTAAGATTTATAATAAATATATTTAATGAATTTTTAGTGTATCTAAAAATTATATAATATATATTAAAGGATTTTATTTCATCTTGATATAAGATTATTCTTTTAAAAGAGTAAGCTGTGTCTTGATTATTTTATTATATAGTAGTATAGATTAAATAATAATTAATTGCGTCAATTGAATTTACCTATGAAATAATCATATTCAAAAAAACAGATAAAACAACCACCACCCCCACAAAAACATAACCTTATCGCATCGTTTTTTTTGCAGTGGTTTACAAACCGCTGCCAAAACCCTTTATTTGATCAGATTGGAATACAATTGCATTGGTTAAAACGGTTGCAACTTGCACGTTAAAATCGCCGCAATCCAAGCAGTGACTTTAAGATACCGAAGCCCTAATTCCTCTCTTCGCTCGTTTGCGCGTGTCGTGAGCGAATTCCGAGAGCGCGACAAAAATCTTCTCCTCTTGCGAATACCGGCCGGCCGGGCCCTCGATCCTGTGAGTCTCTTCCCCTTCATCCTCTTCTTCTCAATGTGAGTTCTGAAACCGCTGCGGAATGTCTTTGCAGCGCATTGAAATCACGGCAGACATCTAGCAGTTGTAAAACCGCTGCAAAAATAATAGTAGAGGGTAAAACCGCCGGGAAAAGCCAAAATTTGTGCTACGAAAGCCTGATTTTTTTGTAGTTAATTATGTCTATTAGGGTAATTTTTTTATCGTCTTTGATAATTTGATAATTATTTTACTAATTATATGTAAATGTCTTATTGCCTAATAATGCAAATTATAGGCTATAAAACTATATATATTCAAATTATTATTCTTTTACATATAAGTTAGTATAAACATTTAAGTGCACACAAGTATTTGTTTTCCTAGGTTATTTACTATTCATATCCATTATGGTAATAAATGATAGAATTAATCTAACTTCTATTACAAGTTAGGTTAATTATAATTAATAGAGTAATTAATATATTATTCCCTTCTATTACTAGCAGCAGTAATAATATTAATCCACTGCCTTAAATTTTGAGCTCATTTCTTATAAATGCTATTAATTATTAAAACCTTTTTTTTTTGTAATCTTAGGCTTCGTTTGAGAAGGATTTTTTTTTGCTTTCTAAAAAAATGGGTTTTAAGATAAATACAAAAATAAAAAAATTTGAACTAAAACTCCATTTTAGAAAGCAATAAAAAAGCCGTCCCAAACGAACCCTTAGTCTTAGTTTAGAACAACTTTCTTATTTCTCTTTTTAAAACAATTTTTTAGTACAAAATTTTCTTATCCAAAAAAAGATCTGTATTAAAAAACTGCTTTAGAAAGCAATAAGAAAGCTATCCCAAATGAAGCCTTTAGTTCTCACTATTTAGAAATTAAGATGAAAAAAATATTAAACTTTTTTAAAAGATTGAAAATATTTTTAATATAAAGTTTTATTTTATATTTCATTCTTACAATATTCAATTAGAATATTGTGCATGCCTATATGATTATAATAAATATGTAAAAATACATAAATAAATAAATAAAGGACTCATCTATATTAATGAGATAAGAGCATTTTTATTTTTGTAGATACTAAGTTAAGATATATCATTAATTAATCTTTTCAATCATTCATATGGCAATGATAATATGCTAAGTACTATCCTTCTATGCAATCATAATGCTAACTCTTAATAAAATCTCTCACCCAAAAATCCCAAAGATATCCAAATAGATAAGAAAAAATATGATTTAATAGTATTGATAATAAGGAAATAAAATAATAAAAATCATTTTACATACCAATAATTATTTCCAATAAAATAATAAAAATCATTTTAGAATAAGGTACTAGACAAAGGGTCATTTGTAGCTTTGTTGATTAGTAGGACCTCATCCCTTCATTCTACCAAACACCCTATGTTTATTGAACCAAGCAAGAAGCAAGTCACACTTATAGGCTAGCTTTCCTTCTCTCCTTCAATCATATTCTTGGTGTTTTCTACCTACCCAATCATAAAGGTTCATTAATGGATAAAAGAAATAGATTTAAATTGATGATCGATATAGAGCACAATGAGCTTTAAACATTATTGGATTTCGGACTCATCACATACATAAAAATTGTGTCAGCGTACCGTGACATAATTTGCGGGAGAATGAGGTTTATACAAGTTGGATTTGTGATGAACTTAGTGCTACATATAATATGAAAGAGATGCACTAATATTATCATAAATCTAACAAGTATGAACCTCATTCTGATGTAATTTGCAACAAGATGATATTATGTAGGTTTTTTTCTCATCAAACTGTCTACAAGTCAGATATAATTAAGTTATTTCATGCGTTAATACTAAATCAATTTTGAGAAAATTGAGATATTAGCAGGAAGTTGCTAGCTAGTATGATGTTAAAAAGGTTAAAGTCAATCACAATAAGGTTTCGTTTGGGACGACTTTCTTACTGCTTTTTAGTACTTTTTTTTGTACTAAAAAGTTGTTTTAAGAAACAGGAAGAAAGTTGTTTCAAATTAGAGAAATTATTCTGTGCGGAAGCCGAACGCAGAACATTGTCCAAAGATCAATTAGAATGAGCCACGCCAGCGATACCAAACCACGGTACTAAACAATACCAAGCACAGGGGTGACATGGCGCATTTTGGTTGGTCTCTGGACTACATTCATCGTCCGCACAGAATAATTAATCCTTAAATGAAGCCTAAGGATCAGTTTGTGATCTTTCGCTCGAATACAAAAAAAATAACCTAATTTTTAATAAATTATAATTTGATGCTCATCTCTATAAATAAAACTTATAATTAATTGGATTTGATCACAACATTTTAGATAGGTTAGTTCATGCCATGAATCATCAATAGATAATGCTCAAGTTGCTCGCAAGAATCCAAGTAGTTGTGCCATCTCTTGTATTGGATTCCCTCACGTAGACAAAGAGAGAGAGCAATAACTTTGGTGGACACAAGCTTGCTTGTTCTTGTGTACTTAAGCTTGGTACTCATTAGCTCCTTATTGGTATAAAAAAATACTTTAAAAAAGTGATGATTTTATTCTCAAGTATTAAATTAAAACTATTACGTCTGAAAACTTTATAAAATGTGTGTAATTCAAAATTAATATTAATTTTGATGCTCCATATTATAGTAAATTTATTATATTTTAGGTAGGAGAAGGGAAAAAAATTAACAAGCTTAAACATGAAAAATCTCAAATTGACATGGAATTTCTTCTTTGCATTTGCTTCTTCATAAGCAAAAACTAATTTACATTTAGGCTTCGTTTAGGACGGCTTTCTTTATGCTTCTTGAAGTAGTTTTTAAGTAATTTTTTTTACTTTTTTATTAGAAAGCTGCTTTAAGAAGCAACAAGAAAGCCGTCTCAAAGAAAATCTTAATTTAGGCTTCGTTTGTCGCTTTCTTACTACTTTTTCAACTAGTTTTTTAGTACAAAAATTATTTTTTTGTATTAGAAAACTGTTTTAAGAAGCAATAAAAAAACAATCCCAAACGAAGCCTTAGTGTGTTTTTTCCTTCTTAAAGTAATATTCTCAGAAACATATTGTTATCCAATTAGGTCATAGACCACTTGCTTAAGCACCAATTAGGTCATAAACCACTTAATTTGATCTAAGAAAATAATGATTAAAGGTTGTTTAAAGTGTTTTTAGTACATTGCAAGGCCTTGACTTACTATTGTATTGCCTATGAGATTGTCAAATTGTTTGCAAGCCAATTAGGTCATAAACCACCTGCCTAAGCACCAATTTCTTACCTTTTCAATATTCAAAGTTGAATTTTGAGGAAAAAATAGTTACTTTTCAATCCATGTGTGGTTTGTGTGGGTGATTATTATTATGAAAATCTTTATGTGCTAAACAAAATGTTTGACATAAAACATGCAATTGAAAATAATTTAATGATAAATAATTTGGGGCATAGGTCAAATAGAAAAGTTTTTTTTTTTATTAGAATTTTGAGTTGACATAATTAGAATTCATTTTGTATAAAAAAGGTATATAAATTTTAAATATTTTTAATAACTTGAATTTAAATCCTGAAATTTTATATATTTAAGTTTATGCTTAAATACGTCTGCTCACAAACTGAATGATCGTGTAGAGCTAAGCTCAAAATTTAACTCATGAGCCATCAATGCTCGGCCTATGAGCGAATTTTTCGAACCAAAGTTTTGTGTCAAACTTACAAACACGATATGAAACTGACATACACAACGCATATGGTTTTCAACAATTCAACGTCCCGCAGTTCATCCAAAAATAAATTTTTTGCATAATCGCTCGGGAATCGGTAGTTGACCCCATATAAATGATTTGAATGTTTTAGAATCGATCTATTCTGATATAGAATAAATTTTAGCCTTTTAATTTTGATCCAATGTTTATATAAAATGTTTAGAGGTTCCAATAATTTGACCCTCTTGGTTTTTTTTTTGTTTTGGATTTTTTGAAGTTGAATACTTTAGTATTAAAATTGAATATCACATAATTACAACATATAATATTCCAAAAAAATTTATTCCAGATATATCAAATATTCAATTATAAACATACAAAAATTTAAAATATTAACATGCTTAAATTAATTAAATATCATTACTATAATTAGTTAAATAATATTAAACGATATTTTTTATATTTATTACATGCTCCAAATTCAAGCTCCGATTATAAAAGACATATTTTGGTTTCAAATACCCAATAGTGTAATAATATTTCAAAGATACGGGGTTTTAAAAAAATATACTGGTTTGGATACTTTGATCTGAGAAAAAAATAATAAGAAATTTTAAAGTATTGAAATTCATCAACGAGTTCAATTTTTATGTAGAGCTCATTTGACTTCGCCAAAATTAAAATATGTTGTAAATTATTTGTCATGGTCGCTCTTATCGTAGCCCATTGTTAGCCATCTTCACCGCTCCGCCACCACCCGCTGCCTGCTACAGCCCTCCATAGTTGCCAATTGTCACTGCTCCAACTGATCACAACTCCCTATCATCGTTGTTAATCATCACTACCAGCCACTACCATTATTACATTTATTTTACTTAGAAACTAAATAAATAAATAATCATTTATATTTATTTTACATTCATCTTAATTATTTTAAAAATTTTCAAATATTCATCAAATTACATTTTATATACTTTGCATTCTTTTTTCAAGAAATCAAATGAACTCTATATCTCGAACATCTTTTTTTTTTTTTTTAACCAAACCAACCATCTATTAA
>NW_021319178.1:14312826-14314780 GCF_001605985.2 Dendrobium catenatum | reverse complement strand
AACATTTTATAACCTCTAATGCAACATGAAAATAATTTCTGGGATGTGGTTTGCTCAAAAGCTTGCTGAAATTCTGCACCTAAAGCCTTTGAGGCATTTTGACAAACATCTGAAGAGCATATGGCTGCTCGAGAGGTGCAATATATGGCTGTAGCTGGGAGATTTCCATGCCGTCTTTGAACTACAGCTTGCTCTTTGGCTTCCATACTCACAACTAGTTCAGAATTTAGAATGGAATTGAAACCAGGGTTAAATGTACACACTCGATACATTCCTCATAGCTGAACTAACCTGCTCAGAATGGGATGGCCGCACACAGATATCCGTCCGATCCTAAATGGGCCATTCAAGATCAAATAACTTAGAATCCTGGGAGCTTTGCATAAAGTGTTCAGCCAATTCACAATCAATCTCTGACTTGTTAATTGAGCCCTGCTAGCGTGCAAACCATCCAAAATTTCCATCTATTCAGACCAAGGGCTTTGTTTGGGACGGTTTTTTTTCTGCTTCTTAAAGTGACTTTTCAGTACAAAAATTAAAAAATTTTAACTAAAAAGTCGCTTTAAGAAGCAATAAGAAAATAGTCACAAACGAAGCCCAAGTCGGGGAATGCAGCACTTTACGAACGAAGCCAGCTGAATCGACCACCTTGATACGTCATCACGAAATTGGCTTGATCGGGCACGAATCTCGAGGCAAAAGCTAGTTGGAAACTTCAAAAATTAATTTTGGGAGCACCCGAATTCCGATTTCAACAAACTTATAGTCAAACTAAACGTCTCGGAAATACGAACCCAACGACACCAAGATCAACCCAATCCACTTTAAGCGGTCTGACTAGTAGTTCAATAATTGTTTTCACAGCTTTATGTCACAAGCAATTTTGGCAGGAAATCAAACCAGACAGCCAACCGATTAAACCGACCGGTCTGATCCGATTTTTAAAATCATGATTTATATTACTTTTTTATTTTTAACTATGATAGGAGCTCACATGGAGTGGTGGGGCCATGTGAGAATGTTTGAAGCTATTCTTAGTCATATGTATTAAATACTCTTTTAAGAGTTTTAGTATATAATATGTATATTAATTTATTAAGCTTAATATTATATTTAATATGAAATGAATTTATTTAGTTATTTAAATAAAAAAATTATTTGTTGAGCTAGGCGATTTTAGAAAATCGGGACCGATTCAACAATTCATCAGTTGAACCAACGGTTCTTGGTAGTTCAGCTCGGTTTGATGCAAAGCCAGTTCTTAAGTTGGTTCGGATCGGGCATCTGAGCGCTTCACGGTCGAATCAATTGAACTGGTCGGTTGAGTCTGATTTTTAAAACTACATATAAATACAATTATTATATTAAATTAAAGATAAGGATAAACCCAACAAAATTGAATTTTATGTGATTCATCCAATGCAATAAGGATAAACCCATTCAAGAAGGGCAAACTTAAAAGACCAGCATAAGTAACCAACATCTAAATCCCACCTACTATTAACACAAAAAAATCGTAGATGAATGAAACTCGAGCAATATAAAGAAACAACAAACCCAAAATTCGTTCATTATAATATTGCAATATAAATCTCATAGTTGTTATGAAAATGTGCAAAATATCTAATCACAATGAAATCAAAAGAGTGAATGATTAAAAATATTTCCAAACATACCATATATAAAGACTTTAAATTTAAAATATATGCTAGTGATACTATAAGATATATAGCCCATAAATTGCTCAATTCTTAAAAAAAAAATTAGAGCAATCAATAGCTTTAATTCTTTAAGAGATGATTATGGAGGTAGCTATTTAAGATTAAAGACAATGTATTAAAATAATCTTATCTCATCCTCCATAAGAGCATTTTTAAGAAAAAAACATGGCAGAATTTTCACAATTTGAATGAAGACCAAAAAAAAAAAAAAGAGATAAGTCATGGAGTTAACA
>NW_021319178.1:14309541-14312726 GCF_001605985.2 Dendrobium catenatum | reverse complement strand
GGAGAATATCCCATAGCTGACTGGGGAGCGATGAAACAAGAACTGAAAAGAAAATATCTCCCTCCCTCATACTACCCTAGGCTCTTAGACCGTTGGAATAGGCTAACCCAAGGAGGTAAACCCGTTAAGGAATACATTTCAACATTTGACGATTTCTTAATTCGTTGTAACGGGGAGGAGACCACCACTCCTACACAACTCCTGTCCATGTTTAGAGCCGAATTACGGGAAGATCTTAGAAATGAACTCTTTGCTAGAGGGGTGAGTACGTATGAAGCTGCCTGTAGTCTTGTACTGGACTTGGAAGAGTCTAGGAGCCACACCACTAGGACTGAAGACTTCAGACCCAACCCACTCAAGTCTTCCTCTCACCAACCTTACAACAAATCCACTGGACCCTCTAGTAGTCGACCTTCCCCTAATCAAACCCAACCTCGAACAGACTACAAAGGAAAAACACCTGATCGAGAGACACCCAAAACCACCGTTGGCACTAAATGTTTTAGATGCCATGGGTATGGACACATTGCCTCTCAGTGTTCCAGCCCGTTTAAGGTTACGATAATTGAGGAAGTGATGGAAGAAGAGGATGAACTTGAAACTGAATTAGTGCACCATATGGACGACGACGAGAAATTTTTCGATGAGGGGGATACCGCTGTGATCCATTGTCTTCAAAAGATGAATCACTTGGATTTGCAAGTCGTCAGGTGTGCTTTCTCCCAACCTAAACCTAGCGACGACTGTCGAAGGACCTCGATCTTCTACACTTTCACTAAGATTGGAGATAAGAATTGCAAAGTCATAATAGACAGTGGAAGTTGTATCAACGTTGTATCTTCTGCAATGATTTCAAAACTTCAGTTAAGGACCACGCCTCACTCGAACCCCTACAAAATCGCCTGGATCAACTCAACCACCTTGGAGGTGAAAGATAGGAGTCTCGTTCCTGTTGAGTTCATCGGATATAAGGAGAAAATCTGATGCGATGTGTTGACAATGGATGTGGGTCAAATCATCCTTGGCCGCCCCTGGTTGTTCGACAACGATATACACATTTATGGCCGATCGAACACTTGTGTATTTGAACACGAGGGCAAGAAAATCAAACTCTTACCCACACAACCTAAGTCTACCAAAGAAGAAGTTAAACCCAACTCCCTGAAACCAACACGGGCTTGAACTTATTAACTGCTAAAGACTTAGGTACGGAAATAGAATCAGGAGCCTCTCTGTACACGTTAGTAGCCCGGGAAGTCAGTATTGATCAAGAAGAGCCTATCCCTGAGGAAGTTAAACCACTTATGGAAACTTTTTCTGATATCTTCCCCGAAGATCTACCCCACCAACTACCACCTCTAAGGGATATTCAACACGCTATTGACGTAGTACCTGGCGCCTCTTTGCCAAATCTTCCCCACTACCGAATGAACCCTACTGAACATGAGGAACTCAAAAAGCAAGTGAATGAATTACTTCAACGGGGTTTCATTAAGGAGAGTCTTAGCCCGTGTGCGGTTCCTGCCCTTCTTACCCCTAAGAAGGATGGATCGTGGAGAATGTGCGTTGATAGCCGTGCTATCAACAAAATCACTGTCAAGTACCGCTTCCCAATCCCTCGGTTAGATAACATGTTGGACATGATGACCGGAGCCACGCTATTTTCTAAGATCGATCTTAAGAGTGGCTATCACCAAATTAGAATCAGCCCCGGGGATGAATGGAAGACGGCGTTCAAAATCAAAGATGGGTTATACGAGTGGACTGTAATGCCTTTTGGATTAAGCAACGCCCCGAGTACTTTTATGAGAGTAATGAATCAGATCCTTAGGCCTTTCCTTGGAAACTTTGTTGTAGTATACTTTGATGATATCCTAATCTACAGTCATTCGGTGGAACAACATTTGACTCATCTGAGACAAGTTTGTGAGATTTTGAAACGAGAGCAGATTTATGCCAAGTGCACTTTCCTCACCAATCAAGTAACCTTGGATTTATCATCTCTTCCCAAGGCATATCTGCTGATCCCGAAAAGGTGCGAGCTATAAATGAGTGGCCATAACCCAAAAATATTAGAGATGTTAGAAGTTTTCATGTATTGGCCACATTTTACCGGAGGTTTATTCGAAACTTTAGCACCATCGTAGCACCAATAACAGACTGCTTTAAGAAAGGAGAGTTTCTTTGGACCACAGTTGCAACTAGGGCTTTTGAGGAGATTAAGAAGCGAATGATGGAAGCCCCTGTGATGAGGTTACCTGATTTTTCCAAAGTTTTTGAGGTGACTTGTGATGCGTCTGGAATTGGCATAGGTGGAGTCCTTTCCCAAGAGGGACACCCAGTAGCTTACTTTAGCGAGAAATTGAATGACACGAGACAACGGTACTCCACCTATGACAAGGAATTTTATGCCATCATTCAATCCCTTATGTATTGGCGACACTACCTTCTACCTCAAGAATTTGTTATCTTTTTGGATCATGAGGCCTTACAATACATCAATTCTCAAAAGAAACTAAATGCTCGGCACGGCCGTTGGGTTGAATTCCTGCAAGAGTACACGTATACCATTAGACATAAAGCAGGATCTGAAAATAAGGATGCTGATGCCTTAAGCCGTCGAATGATGATTACTAGGGAGATGACTACTGAAGTAATAGGTTTCGAATGACTCAAAGAAGACTACCCAGAATGCCCCGATTTTAGAGAAACCTATTCTGCGCTTACCACTGGGGATGAACGAATTATTGGAGAGTTTGTGTTGGAAGATGGATATTTATTTAAATTACAAAAACTATGTATTCCCAAAACATCTCTACGAGAATTCCTTGTTTGGGAATTACATGCAGGAGGGTTAGCAGGTCACTTTGGACAAGCCAAAACCATAGCTGTTTTAGAAAACCAATTCTTTTGGCCTAGTTTAAAGCGTGACGTTAGTAGACTTCTTAGGAGATGCCACACCTGCCAACTCGCTAAGCAATGCAAACAGAATACGGGGCTCTACACCCCTCTACCCGTACCTAATTGTCCATGGCAAGATGTGAGTATGGATTTTGTTCTTGGTTTACCAAAGACTTTAAGAAAACATGATTCGATTTGTGTAGTTGTTGATCGTTTTTCTAAGATGGCCCATTTCCTCCGTTGCACTAAACTTTTGACGCCTCCCGTATTGCTAAACTCTATTT
>NW_021319178.1:14294113-14304801 GCF_001605985.2 Dendrobium catenatum | reverse complement strand
AGGGGCACTCATTTATGATCTTGTTGGCATTTTTTGCTTTAGAGAAAATTCTAGAAGAATTTTTTTTTTATGGTGTATTTAATTATAATTTCAGATAAATATTATTATGTCGGTATGAGAATTTATTTTTTAGCAAAAAATATCGGATATCATCCAGAGACGAATCAGGATGCGCCACGTTATTTTTTTGCTGTGTACCGAGTGACGCGGTGCATCCTAATTTGCCGCTGGACCGTTCAGGCTTGTTTGAACCAGTCATTCAAAGCGAGAGCCTCTCCACATTGTGGACCCATTAAGAAATTATTTTTGTTTGTTCTCAAATCACCAGATTTGTCGGTCTTGTCAATGAGGTCCCAACAAACCCTAACTTCATCGGCTATGTTCGTTCTAGCCGCCTACGAACACCGATTGCGAAATCTTATGCCATGGCCACAATTCAAGCTCCAATGAGTTTCATTGACCTAGGTTTAAATTACATTAGAATTAAGATTTGATTAAAAAAAAGGTTAAAATTGAAGAAATAGAAGTTTATTAATGTGGAGTGTGAGTTGTTCTACCAACCAAGGCATCCAGGGTGGCCATTAAGAGGCTCTTAGCTATCACTATTTTGTCTTCTTTAGATGGTGTAAGGGAATGTAATTACAGTGTGAATGTGTGTGGAGCGGTGGAGGTGGGGGCTCATTATGAAAGGGATTGCTATTTATATGTATATGAGATGATCTGGCATTTAAGATGCTAGTGGTACTTCCCTTCTTGGAAGGCCAAGTATTTATTTTTGAGGAATCTAAAATCCATTCTTAATTTATTTTGATGCATTCGAGTGCCCTCACGCGAGCTTCTATCTCTATCTCTTCTTCTATGTATGTCGTTGATCCTGTCGATCTCTGCACCGAGCGAGTCTCCCTCAAAATCTCCTCTGCTCATTCGTGTGTCATTGGTGATGTGGGTACCTTCTTATGATTCGTCTCAAAAGTTCCTCCTCTCTTTTACATGTTGTTGGTATCATCAATGCCTCCTCATGCAAGCTCACATCACGATTCTTCCTAAGCAACGTATGAAGGGAGCTCCATAACAAACATACCTTAGATTTTATATATATATATATAGTTCCAACCACACATAACTTTAATATTTCATTTCTTACACTCATATTTGATCTATGGGTAATATATATAAAATATTAAAATTTTGGATGTTAGTATGTAAATAACATTATATAAAGTGGTATGTATGTGAAACCCCTTAAGTAAATGAAAGTTACACTCTTGAACATCGAGGCACATTTTGGTGTAATGAACGAAACTTCCATTAAAAACTCTGTAGTTAAGCGTGCTCATCCCATAGCAATTCTGGGATGGATGACCTACTGAGAAGTTACACCAACATGGCAAAATTGTAAGGCTCTTAGGCCAAAGCGGACAATATCTCGATAGTTAAGAGTTTAAGTTGTTACAATATATGTAAATCACCTAAACTTTAATATTTCATTCATTGCGCCCATATTTGTTATGTAAGCCATGAAAGAAAGGAACATACCTCACGGTGCAGGCCCAGCTGAATCCCACTGCAACACAATTACATCACTATCTTCTCACAGCACCATCTCGATGAGCAATTAGGTCAGCTCAGTGGCCTTCTCAATTTTCTGGTCAGATTGTTTTGTCTTCTGCTCATGGACTGTGGGCTGTAGCTTCCTCAGTCATGGCTTCCCAAGCAATGAACACTTCTGCCACCATTTTTGTCTGGGTTTCCTCTTCGAATTGGACCCTCTAAGGTTTAGCTTTTTCCTGCACCCTCGCTGCAACATTCTCTTCTTGTTTAGTAGCTTCCTCCATTGTCACATTAAGATTGAGAGCTTAAATACAGTTATCACTTCACAAAAGCTTGAAAGGTGAAATCAATTGTATTCTAAGAGGAGAGACAAAAAGAACAGATAATGTAATGTTCTTGTTGCTTTCATTCTTCCCAAATCAGGTTCTGAATTTACAGACAGCAATACATGTAAGACAACTAAATGAATGGTAAGAACTCTCATATTGATTTCCCCACTGAGAAAATTTAAAAGAAAACAGAAAATAGAACAACAGAACTTTCTTTAACCACTCAAAGAAAGAATCCAGTTCCTTCAGTTCTTACTGAAGTAGAAGCCGAGCCATTCTACAAGTGGTCTGCTCTAACTAAGACTTCGTTTGGGACGGCTTTTTTATTTCTTTTTGAAGCAGCTTTCTAGTAAAGAAAATTTATTTTTTTATTATAAAGCTGCTTTTAGAAGCAATAAGAAGTCGTCCCAAACGAAGCCTAAAATGCTTAATATGCAACAAGCACTTCTCCCACAAGCTTTACAATGGGAGAACAAATCATAGTTCAGGTAGTTATTCCCAGTAAATCTAATGGAAAGTACTTGTGCTTGCCTGGTAACTGCTGAATGAATCGACATAGGAAGAATCATCACTCACTTGCCATTTATGAACCATACTGGTAAGGCTTATGCTCAACTTGCCATCTCCACCATGATCCCCGTAATTGTTAGGAGACCACTGGTCTGCAATGGGAGATAACATGGTGACCACATTGCTCATCTCAGGCCTGTAGTTGGGGTCGCGGGTGGTACAGTGATATGCAATCTCTGCAACATCGGCAATGCTTCTGCAAGATTCGTCGTTGGGAAAGATGGAAGAATCGACAAATTTGTCTAAGCTAGATACATCCCTGGGATGGATCCTGCGAAAGGTAGCAACCAAATTGGCGTCTTCGTCGGGGACAGTGTCATCAAGCACCTTTCTACTTGTCATGAGCTCCAAGAGTATCACACCAAATGCATAAACATCAATTTTTCTTGTGATCTTTCCGGTTACTGTAGGAGAAACAGTTTTATCAATATAGATATGAGAATTAGCCAACAAAGAAGCATAGTAACTTGTAGAGAGGCCTGAATAGCTCCAATTTTGGAACAGAGTTACATAGGCAATGGAATGGGGAGCAAACAGAATACTCATGAGTTTCCTGTAAGATAATAATCTTCTTTTGTCTTGTTCTTTTGTTTGTCAATGGATCACCGGAAACAAAATCTTTGGTGAATTGTGGGTAGGTGAACATTTCTTTGTGAGAATCATATGTATGCAGTAAGGTTTTATGGAGAAATTTATCTTGAAAAAACAAAAAAAAATCTTAGATTATGATATATATGGGGACGGAGGTATCTACCCGCTATCACTCTAAAAGGAGCGTTTGGCGGTGTAAGTAATCGCTCGGCAGAACTTAGCAAGGCCACCCACCGGCATCGGGCCCACACTTGCTTTACCCCACTAAAGAGGCGAGGCCATAATAGTGGGGATTCGAACACCGGATGTGGGGTACCCAACCGTGCTCGCCCACCTCGGTGGGTAGATTATGATAAATATACATTGATCTTTATTGCAATCATTACTACTTGTGAGAATCATATGAATGCCGTAAAGTTTCATGGGTCAGTCACTATTACTTGTGTTGAATTTGAAACTTCCAAACCTTTTATTGTGTTATACATGTTTCCTTCCTAGGCAGCATTTTTCAAGATTTACATTGATCTTGATTGCAGTTATTCATTATTTCATTCTTTTTAAGAAATGGTTCCATAAATTTGGGAGCATAGAGGAGGGTCAAATTCTTCATGGTTCTTTGTTTTTAAATTTTGGCCAAGTCAATATATAAAAAGTGGAATTTTATCTTGGTGTCTTCATAATAATTTAAATCATCATTGATTGCTCCAAACTTGATGAAGATGAAAATAAAAAACTCTTTTGTTCTCCTTGGATGACAAAAATGAAGATAATTTTTTCCTTATTTGTATAATTAATACGGAAACTTAATTTCTTTTCATATTTTGTCAATAGTAATAATGAAAACAAACTTCTTTATGTTGATGATGATGATACCTGCAATAGAAAATTTTTTATCTAGGTGGGGTAAGTGTCAGACATCTGGGTGGGTAAGTGTTAGACTATCCTCCCGTCCTAGAAATGAGTGCAATCTTCTCTTATTTTTTAGCAAGCAACGCACAATGAAAAACAACCGCAAGGGCTTGAGGATTATACAACTTTACTTCATTTTGTTAGGAAATACTTGAATATCTCAAGTAAATTCTAACAATAGAGACAAAAAACAAAGAACGATCCACAAATCCAAGCGAAAAACAAGCAAAATAGTAGTTTTTATTGCAATAATCAAACTAATGGAAGAAAATAGCAAGATACAATTGATCCTCAATTCGAGAGGAGAATCTATCTCTCCCAACCCCTAGACACCGCTAGAGCCCAAGTCACCAAACTCCAAGAACGAAATCAGCCACAATAATTTGCATACCCCTAACTTTAATCCTCTCTTCCTATTTAAAGCAAACAATTAAAGAACAAATACCTAAACAGCCCTCCCATAATTCCCTCCTATTTCCTTAATTATTTCCCTCCCAAATCAGCCCTCAAATCATCCCATAAATCTGCCCTCTTCAATTACGAAATATTTCCTAATTAATCCCTCCTCCCGAAATTAGCTCCCTCTTCAATTAGGAAACATTTCATAATTAATTCCTTTTGATTAAGAACCTTCCTAAACAACTCCCTAATGATTAGGAAATTTCCTAATTTCCTTCCAATCAAATTTGGCCGGTCTATCAGTACACCCCTCCCAAAGTGTCATCTTGTCCTCAAGGTGGAACAAAGAAAACTACTGCTGAAACAATTGACTAATAACATTGGACTAAAAAAGTCTCCTAACTCACGGCTCATTCTCCTTCCCTTGTCTTCTTCCCGCCCTTCCTCAATGTTGAATGGCGGATCCGGAGCTTGAATGGGGATTAGTATTCCACGCCGACGGGAGCATTAATATCCTACGATCTCCGTGTTTTGACGTAGGATTTGAAGACGACGCCACAATTGAAGAGTACTTGGAGCGAGTCGTCTCGATTCTCGTAAGCATCATCGACCGACAGTTTCGTGACTACACTTGGACGATCATCGGACGCCATCCACTACCACCTCCCCCGGTGACTACCTCTCCGGTAACGAAGTCTTTCGTCTCCTTTTCCGTAGTGGTGCTCTCCATCTTCGTGTGGTTCTTTCTTCTCCGCTAAAGCCTAAGAGTGAACAAGTGAGAGGGTGCTCAAGGTGAACTTTTTCATTATTAATTGTGGGATTTTGTTATGAGCATTTAAGTAATTCTTTTATCTTGAAATATTATGAATTGTTTGGTGATCTCGACGCAAATCTTCGGCTAAACAAGTTGATTACTTAGAATAAATTTAATCCTCTATTTTATTAGTAATAAATTTGTATTGGCAAGTTTTAACAAATTCTTGTTTTAATTTCCGCACACAATTCCTACTTTGATTCACATCATTTGGTATCAGAGCATGGCTAGCATGCTTTGATCATGCTAGATGCATCCTAGGAGTCTCCTTTAGCTTGTCATCAGTCGTTTGCATGCATAACATCATCTAAGTAATGTTTTTCTGCTGTTTTCTTTTGCTGTCCTGAAATTCCTGCAGTAAAATTTTCATGTTACATGATCATATTTAAGTGTTTAAGTGCTGTCATCATTACATTCACTTCCCTAATCAACTAGGCTACTTAGACATAGAAAACTATTTGCTGTCCACTAATTTCCTGCACCTGTTTTAGCCTTTTCTCGAGAGTTTTAGGTAATAGTTCCTAGCTGTCCCCATCCCGGAGTCCAACCATTTTGCCTAGGAAGCTTCCCCCTTCTTTAGTGCTTGCTGCCCTTTACTTTCCAACTGCTGTAGGTGCCTTTCTAGTGATCAAACTGGTGTGATTAGCTGCTGCCCTTATCTTAGAAAGCCTCCCTAGTGATCCTTAGCACCCAACCATGGATCCTACACATATGCAAGCGACCTTAGACATGATTGTAGGCCAGTTGAGCACAATGACACAACAAATTAGGGACACCCAAATGAGTGTAGCTGAACTTAAGCGTCACACGGGAGAAAGACTAGATAACATTGAAAGGGCAGGACATCCTACCATCTATACTCCTTCTAGGCCCCAATCTCCTTAAGGAGAAGATTACCGAACTGAGTACGGACCCCCTAGAGACTATTATCGACCAAATCACCGACCCCCTCAGGATCAGGTAGGACGTGAGGCACCTTGGAGGGACAACGAACCCAACTCCTTAAGAGTATTAAGGTAGAAGCCCCGTCGTTTGATGGCACGTTAGAACCCCAAGTCTTTCTTGATTGGATTAAAGGGATGGACAGTTACTTCAAGTGGTATAACATATCGGAGGAAAAGAAAGTTAGATTTGCTGAGATGAAGTTGACCGGTAGAGCCAACCAATACTGGACTAACGTAGAACACATGAGGGAAACTAGAGGAGAATATCCCATAGCTGACTAGGGAGCGATGAAGCAAGAACTGAAAAGAAAATAAATCCCTCCCTCATACTACCCTAGGCTCTTAGATCGTTGGAATCGGTTAACTCAAGGAAGTAAAACTATTAAGGAATATATTTCGACCTTTGATGATTTCTTGATTCGTTGTAACGGGGAAGAGACCACCACTCCTACGCAACTTCTGTTAATGTTTCGAGCTGGATTGAGAGAAGACCTTAGAAACGAACTGTTTGCCAGAGGAGTGAATACCTTCGAAGCTGCCTGTAGCCTTGTCCTAGACTTAGAAGAATCTAGGAACCAATGCTCTAGGAATCAAGAGTCGCGACCCAACCCGTTCAAGTCATCCTCTCAACAACCTTACAACAAACCCACTAGACCTTCGAGCAGTCGACCTTCACCTGGCCAAGCCCAACCTATAACGGACTATAAAGGGAAAACACCTGAACGGGAAACAACTAAAACCACTGTCGGCACTAAGTGTTTTAGATGCCATGGGTACGGACATATTGCCTCTCAATGCTCCAGCCCGTTTAAGGTCACTATAATTGAAGAAGTGACGGAAGAAGAGGATGAGCCTGAAGCGGAATTAGTTCACCATATTGACGACGATGAGGATTTCTTTAACGAGGAGGATACTGCTGTGATCCACTGCCTCCAAAAGATGAATCACTTGGATCTTCAAGTATTTCGATGTGCCTTCTCACAACCTAAACCTAGCGACGACTGGCGAAGGACCTCGATCTTTTACACTTTCACTAAGATTGGAGACAAGAATTGCAAGGTCATAATTGACAGTGGGAGTTGTATTAACGCGGTCTCGTCTGCTATGATCTCAAAACTTCAGTTAAGAACCACACCACACCCGAACCCCTACAAAGTCGCCTGGATCAACTCAACCACCTTGGAGGTGAAAGATAGGAGTCTCGTTCCTATTGAGTTCATTGGGTACAAAGAGAAAATCTGGTGCGATGTTTTGACAATGGATGTGGGTCAAATCATCATTGGCCGCCCTTGGTTGTTCGACAACGACGTACACATCTACGGCCGATCTAACACCTGTGTGTTTGAACACGAGGACAAGAAAATTAAACTCCTACCTACTCAACCTAAGTCCACCAAAGATGAAGTTAAACCCAACTCCCTGAAACCCAACCCGAGCGTGAACTTATTAACTGCCAAAGACTTAGGTACAGAAATAGAGTCGGGAGCCCCTCTGTACGCACTAATAGCCCGAGAAGTCCGTGTCGATCAAGAAGAACCCATCCCCGATGAAGTGAAACCGCTCTTAGAAACCTTTTCTGATATTTTCCCTGAAGATCTGCCCCACCAACTGTCACCTCTAAGAGACATTCAACATGCTATAGACCTTGTGCCTGGAGCTTCTTTACCAAACTTGCCCCATTACCGAATGAACCCTGTTGAGCATGAGGAGCTCAAGAAACAAGTGGACGAGTTATTACAACGAGGGTTCATTAAGGAAAGTCTTAGCCCGTGTGCGGTTCTTGTCCTTCTTACTCCTAAGAAGGATGGGTTGTGGAGAATGTGCGTTGATAGCCATGCTATCAACAAAATCACTGTCAAGTATCGCTTCCCAATCCCTCGGTTAGATGACATGTTGGACATGATGACCGGAGCCACCCTCTTTTCTAAGATTGATCTTAAGAGTGGCTATCACCAAATTAGAATCCGCCCCGGGGATGAATGGAAAACGGCGTTCAAAACTAAAGATGGGTTATACGAGTGGACTGTAATGCCTTTTGGATTAAGCAACGCCCCGAATACTTTTATGAGAGTAATGACTCAGATCCTTAGACCTTTCCTTGGAAAGTTTGTTGTAGTATACTACTATACTTTGATGATATCCTAATCTACAGTCAATCGGTGGAACAACATTTGAATCATCTGAGACAAGTTTGTGAGGTTTTGAAACAATAGCAGATGTATGCCAATCCTAAGAAGTGCACTTTCCTCACAAATCAAGTAACCTTCCTTGGATTTATCATCTCTTCCCGAGGCATATCTGCTGATCCCGAAAAGGTGCGAGCTATAAATGAGTGGCCAGAACCCAAAAATATTAGAGATGTTAGAAGTTTTCATGGATTAGCCACATTTTATAGGAGGTTTATTCGAAATTTTAGCACCATTGTAGCACCAATAACTAACTGCCTTAAGAAAGGAGAGTTTCTTTGGACTATAGCTGCAACTATGGCTTTTGAGGAGATTAAGAAGCGAATGATGGAAGCCCCTGTGATGAGCTTACCGGATTTTTCCAAAGTTTTTGAGGTGACTTGTGATGCGTCTGGAATTGGTATAGGTGGAGTCCTTTCACAAGAGGGACGCCCAGTAGCTTACTTTAGCGAGAAATTGAATGACATTAGACAACGGTACTCCACCTATGCCAAGGAATTTTATACCATCATTCAATCCCTCAGGTATTGGCGACACTACCTTCTACCTCAAGAATTTGTTATCTTCTCGGATCATGAGGCCTTACGATACATCAATTCCCAAAAGAAACTAAACGCTCGGCACGGCCGTTGGGTTGAATTCCTGCAAGAGTACACGTATACCATTAGACATAAAGCAGGATCTGAAAATAAGGCTGCTGATGCCTTAAGCCGTCGAATGATGATTACTAGGGAGATGACTACTGAAGTAATAGGTTTCGAACGACTCAAAGAAGACTACCCAGAATGCCCCGATTTTAGAGAAACCTATTATGCGCTTACCACTGGTGATGAACGAATTATTGGAGATTTTGTGTTGGAAGATGGATATTTATTTAAATCACAAAAACTCTGTATTCCCAAAACGTCACTACGAGAATTCCTTGTTTGGGAATTACATGCAGGAGGGTTAGCAGGTCATTTTGGACAAGCCAAGACCATAGCTGCTTTAGAAAACCGATTCTTTTGGCCTAGTTTAAAGTGTGACGTTAGTAGACTTCTTAAGAGATGCCACACCTGCCAACTTGCTAAGCAACGCAAACAGAATACGGGGCTCTACACCCCTCTATGCGTACCCAATTGTCCATGGCAGGATGTGAGTATGGATTTTGTTCTTGGTTTACAAAAGACTTTAAGAAAACATGATTCGATTTATGTAGTTGTTGATCGTTTTTCTAAGATGGCCCATTTCCTCCCTTGCACTAAAACTTTTGACCCTCCCGTATTGCTAAACTCTATTTTGATGAGGTTGTTAGGCTACATGGATTACCCAACACCATCGTTTCCGATAGGGATGTCAAGTTTACTAGCTACTTTTGGAAAACCTTATGGCACCAAATGTGCACTAGACTCCAATTTTCCACAGCCTTCCACCCCCAAACCGATGGGCAAACCGAAGTGGTCAATAGAAGTTTAGGAAATCTTTTAAGGACTTTGGTAGGCGAGAACATACGAGATTGGGATTCCAAGCTTCCTATTGCTGAATTTTTTTACAACAACTCCGTCAATAGAACCACTGGTCTGAGTCCTACTGAAATCGTGTACGGATACCTACCCCGACAACCCATAGACTTGCTTCCCATGAGTCCAAGGTTTAGAGTGTCAGAGTCAGCATCTGCATTTGCATCCCACTTATAGGAATTGCATAAAGAAATTAAAATGAAAATTGAGCAAAGCAACGCCAGTTACAAATTAATTGCTAATAAAAAAAAAGGTTTAAAGCATTCGAAGTCGGAGACTCTGTGATGGTGCGAATCCGTTCAGAGCGTTTTCCTCCCGGTCCGCGAAGAAATTGCATGCGAGAAGCACCGGACCTTTCAAAATCATTTCCAAGATAAACAGTAACGCTTATGTGCTGGACCTCCCTGAAGGTTTTAACATCAATCCCACTTTTAATATAGAAGATTTAGTAGCCTTCGAGGGACCAAAGTTTAACCCCCACAATCCACTTACAGATGAGCCTTGTGTGAACCCACCTGGTGAGATCCCTAACCTATCTCCACTTTCCAAATTGCCCCATTTACCTAATGCGGAGAAAATAGAAACCATACTGGATGATGAGATCATTTCCACGAAGGAAGGAGGACGACGAAGGTACCTAATGCACTGGAAAGGGACACCACCGACAGAGGGCACTTGGATGGATCGAGATGAGCTACAGATCCTAGACCCAGATTTTTTAGAGTTGTACGAGAGTTCTAGAGTTACTCACTCGACGGGGTCGAGTTTTCTCCCACATGGGGAGAATGATGAGGTCATCGACAAACATTTTAGGCAGGTTTACCGGCGAAGGAATCGTAGATCGACGGCTACGATTGGGAGTTTATATTTTTGATGTTGTCATGTCATTTTTATGT
>NW_021319178.1:14282283-14294103 GCF_001605985.2 Dendrobium catenatum | reverse complement strand
ACCAACGGCCCAGCCTAGCCCGCCTCCCCACCTCCCTGCAGCCTTCCCCCACAGAATCCCGCCGTCTCAGCCCCTCCCCCATCCCGCTGCCACCGGTTGTGCCAGCTGCCGGTCTCAGCCAACCACCACACCCCTCCCCTTAGCCCCGTCCCCCTCTGGCCAAGAAATCCCGCCGCCAAGCCCAAGGAAATTTGAATTCCATGTGTTAATTCCCTCATTAATTCTTTCCTAAAATAACACCTTATATTTAGGAAGAGTTTAAATGAGATTCCACAAGTTTTAAAATTCAAATTTTGAATCTCTTTAATTGATTAAAACCTGAAATTTAAATTAGGTTTTAATTAATCCCATGGGCCCCACTAATTAATCAAATCCCTTCTCTCCCTCCCTTGCTTGGCCGGCCATCCATCTCTCTTCTTCTCTCTCTACTTGCCACATAAGCACCCACTAATTCCTCCCTTAATTCTCCCCTAATAACCGCCCCTCTTTAATTCAAAATTATGGAGGTTTCTATTGCAATTAACCTCTCCCTCCAACCCAAGAAAATCTGAAATTCAAATTCAGATTTTTCTCTTGGTCTTCCCCTAGCTCACGGCTCAACTCTCCTTCCCTTGTCTTCTTCCTGCCCTTCCTCAATGTTGAATGGCGGATCCGGAGCTTGAATGGTGATTAGTATTCCACGCCGACGAGAGCATTAATATCCTACGATCTCCGTGTTTTGACGTAGAATTTGAAGACGACGCCACAATTGAAGAGTACTTGGAGCGAGTCATCCCGATTCTCGTAAGCATCATCGACCGACAGTTTCGTGACTACACTTGGACGATCATCGGACGCCATCCACTACCACCTCCCCCGCGACTACCTCTCCGATAACGAAGTCTTTCGTCTCCTTTTCCGTAGTGGTGCTCTCCATCTTCGTGTGGTTCTTTCTTCTCCGCTAAAGCCCAAGAGTGAACAAGTGAGAGGGTGCTAAAGGTGAACTTTTTCATTATTAATTGTGGGATTTTGTTATGAGCATTTAAGTAATTCTTTTATCTTGAAATATTATGAATTGTTTGGTGATCTCGTCGCAAATCTTTGCCTAAGCAAGTTGATTACTTATAATAAATTTAATCCTCTATTTTATTAGTAATAAATTTGTATTGGCAAGTTTTAACAAATTCTTGTTTTAATTTCCGCACACAATTCCTACTTTGATTCACATCAATACCTGCAATAGAAATTTTTTTATCTAGGTGGGGTAAGTGTCAGACATCTGGGTGGGTAAGTATTAGACTATCCCCCCGTCCAAGAAATGAGTGCAATCTTCTCTTATTTTCAGCAAGCAACGCACAATGAAAAATAACCGCAAGGGCTTGAGGATTATACAACTTTACTTCATTTTGTTAGGAAATACTTGAAGATCTCAAGTAAATTCTAACAATAGAGACAAAAAACAACAAAGAACGACCCACAAATCCAAGCGAAAAACAAGCAAAACAGTAGTTTTTATTGCAATAATCAAACTAATGGAAGAAAATAGCAAGATATAATTGATCCTCAATTCGAGAGGAGAATCTCTCTCCCAATCCCTAGACGCCGCTAGAGCCCAAGTCACCAAACTCCAAGAACGAAATCAGCCACAATAATTTGCATACCCCTAACTTTAATCCTATCTTCCTATTTAAAGCAAACAATTAAAGAACAAATACCTAAACAGCCCTCCCATAATTCTCTCCTATTTCCTTAATTATTTCCCTCCCAAATCAGCCCTCAAATCATCCCATAAATCTGCCATCTTCAATTAGGAAATATTTCCTAATTAATCCCTCCTCCCGAAATTAGCTCCCTCTTCAATTAGGAAACATTTCATAATTAATTCCTTTTGATTAAGAACCTTCCTAAACAACTCCCTAATGATTAGGAAATTTCCTAATTTCCTCCCAATCAAATTTGGCCGGTCTATCAGTACACCCCTCCCAAAGTGTCATCTTGTCCTCAAGGTGGAACAAAGAAAACTACTGCTGAAACAATTGACTAATAACATTGGACTAAAAAATGGATTGATACTGGGTTCAATGATTCCTGCCTCCAGCATCTCCCTGATTAATCTCTCAATCTCATCCTTTTGGATTTGAGGATAACGATACGGATGAACACTGATAGGTTAGACTATTTTCTTCAAGATGATAGCATGCTCATGTTCCTGCGAAGGTGGCAATCCTTGAGGTGGTTGAAAAACTAACTGAATCAAGGGATGCATTGAAAGGGGAACGTCTCCTTCCTCCTCCAATCTGATCCCCCTAGCCTGTGTAGTTCCACCAGATGACCTTCCCCCAACTCTTGTATGCTCCTCACCATGATTTTAAGTGATACCATAACTTTGAAGAGCCCTGCATCTCTCCTTATTACTACTTTTCTCCCTTGCACCACCAGCTTCATCATTCAGTGCCCTCCAGTTGACCATGGTGTATTACAAGGCTTGCATCCACTTCATCCCCAGAATAACATCAGTGCTTCCTAACTCCAATGAGAGAAAATCCTACCTCACCTGAACCTCCTGCATGGTCAAAACTATTCCTCTACAAACCCCTTGTATGATCAAAAC
Source organism: Dendrobium catenatum (assembly GCF_001605985.2). Lineage (NCBI taxonomy): Eukaryota > Viridiplantae > Streptophyta > Magnoliopsida > Asparagales > Orchidaceae > Dendrobium > Dendrobium catenatum. The sequence continues at coordinate 14,291,513 of NW_021319178.1, read as the reverse complement.
ATCAATATATATATATATATATATTGATGTTTTAGTAGCTCTGAGTTATAAATTTGAATGATGAAAAGAAATTCATCCCAAATAGATCTCGGATAAAATCTGTCTCGCACTCGACCTAATATAACCAGTGATGACATATATGTTATATTGGGTTGAGTCATTGTGGCACCTTAGAATCTAGTTTGAAAAAAATATCCTTTTATCTTTTAATAATAACAATTAAAACTATCTAATTTCATCGATTAAAAATAAATATTAGCGGAAAAAACTACTCGTCAAAAAATTAATATTCACATATGTATTCATTTCTCAAAAAAATCATATACACTACTCAGGATCTATACAATAATATAATAATTACTCTGTTCTGAGTACAAAAGAATAACTAAAATAAAAAAACCTGAACCTAAAGGAAACCTGATCAGCTCACACTCCTGCTTCCTTGTGTGACATAAAATCAACCAAATCCTACAACTAAACTCAAAGCAAGATAAAAAAATAATATGCATGCCAACAATCAAATCATAACAGTAGCACACACATGATCATAGTGAAATACAATAGAGAAATCAATAAACCAGTACATATGTCAAATCACTAAAGTAATCATCATATCAATACTACAATCAATAGAGAAATCGTATCAAGCATCAAATCAAGACATCGATAAAGACTGTTGAAATCATGTCAATGCAGAAAAATTATATAAAAATAATTATATCCGTGTATCACATGCTCAGAAATATCATTTATTGTCAACTCAGTGTTAGTGTTCAATGCACATACTCAATACATATCTCGTGATCAACATATCAATAACAGTAGAACAATAGTAAAATCAGCATAATGGGTGGCAGTAATATTAAAGTCATATAGTGGAAGTGATTCAGTAGCATACATTTTAATAGTCATTTTAAATAAGTAAAAATCATAGCTACAATGATGTTTTTCTAATATCAATGTTAGTATCAGTAACAGTTGGTTCAGTAAACAAAGTCATCACTCTTTTCATGTTGGCATAGTAATTATTTCTTTACAACTCCCAATCAGTGTATCACGTGAATAAGTTGAGGATAACACCAAACCATATATTTAAAGGAAAGTCCGGCGGTTCACCATCTTGTATAGGTCAATTAGTCTCCAGCCAACGTCAGTGAATAACTAGTCTTTACTTAGTTTTTTTTCACACGCATTATTATCGTAGTGCTATAATAGTAATATAGCAACCAATTATTGCTCAACCACATATCCAGAATACTAAATATTAAAAATATTAAATTATTGAAATCAGAAATATAATAATGGTTCTTTATAGAGAAACGAGCAAATCTCCCAACTAGGGGTGTAAACGAGTCGTGCCGAGTCGAGTTTAGGCCTTATCGAGCTCGGCTCATCAGTCTGAAAGTGAGCTCGAATTCAAGCTCGTCCCACTGTAAACGAGCTCGAGGTGGCTTGCAAGCCATGGGCTGGACCTTTTAAACTTATACGAGATTTTTAAGATTCAAACGGGATTTTTAAAACTTAAGCATGATTTTTAGAACTTAGGGAGGTATTTAGAAAAAAAGATACAATGATTAATAATTAAATACAACTTAACTGGTTCTTATTATTTTTTTAAATAATTAAATTTAATTAATAACATAAAATTATTAGATGAGCCCCCTTGCGAGCTCACGAGCCGAGATGGCTCAAGCTCGAACTCGAGCTTGTTTACTAAACGAGCTCTCCCCCCCCCAAAAAAAAAAGAGCTCGAGTTTGAGCTCGATAAGCTCGACTTGCGAGCCTATAAACAAGTCGAGCTCGAGTCGGCTCGGCTCACTTACACCCCTACTCTTGATAGGCTCGACAGACAAAAATCACTTTATGTCTTCCAAATTTAAGCTTTACTTTTCTCTATCCTTTCTCTTTAAATTTCTCAAATTCTTTTGTGGATTCAATTTCACGAAAAGTAAATACGAGAAATTAGATTATGTTAATGGAATATGATAATATTGTTACGAGCTGAAAAATTCGCGGCGGTAGAGTGAAAATACTTTGTCTTAGTGATGCACGAAATCTCAACACACAACAGATGATAAAGAGAACACCATGATTTTTATGTGGAAAACTCAGAGAAAGAGAAAAATCACCGTTAGAGTAAGACAACTACAATTTTGCCTCTTAGATTTGGGTAATATATTAATTTTTTATATAGAAATAATCAATTTTTACCTTTTAAAATTACAAAAAATTCAAAAAAATCTCAAAAAATTCTGGAAAATTCCCTTCATCTTCCACTACCCCCATGGGGGAGGGGGGAAAAACACACCTTCCTCCTCTTAAATTTTCTTCTTCTTCTTTTTTTCTCATATCTTCTTCTTACAATAGGGGCATTTCATTGTCTTAAATAGACGACATTCCCTATCAAACTCCAGTGCCCATCTTTGTGTAGAAGTTTTGATGGAAGATTATTCTCCCCTTAAACTACCAATGTCTAAAGGAGATCAACAACCCCAAAAACAAAATGATGTTCCAAAGAGGTCTTATAAAGTAGCTCAAGCTGATGACGCGACGTCCACAATCACTGGTGACTCTTTGATCATAATTCGCAAGAAATTTTATTTTCCCAATGATCTTATGGTAAAGGCTCCCAAAGAATATGATCAAGCATGTTATCCTCCATCATTCTTTTTAACTGTTTACGAAATAAGTCTACGAGTAGGCCTAAAAATGTCGCTCCCAAGCAATCCTCACCTAATGATGATCCACTGCCCTTGTCCAAGAAGAAGAAAAAAGTGGGAGAGACTATAACAATAGCAACCAATAGTGAAGGTTACAAAGATTCTTCTCCTTTAAAATTATATATTCTTAAAGATGTTCTGACTCATCAATGTATCAGATGTTGACGTGTTGAGGAATTTGTGAGTAATTATTTTTCTTGTTTTTCTTCTCAGGTATAAATACATGTATCTTACAAGTATCATATTCTTCTTTCAGATGCTGCGACGAATGGATATTGAAATGGAGCTAACTCAATCCTTGAATGATTAGAATAATGAATTTGTGAATGTTAAGTATCTTCAAGGAGAGTATAAATGCAAATATGAAGGAAAAATTGGAGAAATGAGAGTAGTGGAAAATCAACTATCAGACCGTAGAACTGAATTAACAACTATGATAACCTCTGTTTCTTTACAAAATCAACAAATGTATCGAATTCACAGCGTATTAGTGGATGCACAGACAATAATTAATTAACATGTGAAGGATAAAAAAAAACTTTTGAAATGAAGATAAAAGCTCTTGAGGATGAGAATAAGAGATTAAAAATTCTTCTCTCAGAGAAAGAAACTGCTTTGTCAAGAGTTAAGTCTAGATTAAAATTGGCATTACCAAAAACCATAGAAGATTTCAAAAAATCTTTAGCCTTCAAGAGTATAATTCAAGATTACGTTCAAAAAGCTTGCGTTCAAATATATGTCGTAGAAGTGAAGGTTTTGAAATGACAATGTATTGAAGAGGGCCTTATCCAAGGCTTCTTAAAGGGAATTCGATTGGTGCAATGCAAGATTGGAGCTAATATAAAAGGTCTTTCTCCCAGACAAGCATCATATGAGGATACTAGCCAAATGTAGAAGATGATGCTGAGAGTGTTTTGCATATGATAATACCATTGATGTTATATGATATCATATGCTTTATAGAGATTTTATATTTCTTCTTTCGTAAGCATGTTATAAAAGTTTCTTATGTTAGCTTTTACCTTTCTAAGATTTGTTGCAATTTTTTGAATTTTAACATGTAAAACTATGATTGAATTTATTAGACCTTTCTAAGGTTGTTTATCAAAATATGATGTTAACCTATATAGAAGATGTTGATTTAATCCTTGGGATTTATAAAAATTTTAGACCTTTATGAGGTCGTTTATCAAGATATGATGTTAACCTGTATAGAAGAGGTTGATTTAATCCCCCTTGAATTTTGTTAGAAATTTTTTAGACCTTTCTGAGGTTATTTATTAAGATATAATGTTAAACTGTATAGAAGAGGTCGATTCAATCCCCCTTGGGATTGGATTTGATTAAGACGACGTAAATAACTTATATATTACAGATAAAAACTTGCATAACTTTAAGTACATAGAAATTTAATCAATGACTACATCATTGATAATATTTTCGAAGGTTTTAGGCATACCACGTTCAAGGTAGTATCTTTCATTCTAAATCTTTAAGTTTGAAAGGTCTAGGATTCACCATTGTCACCACCATGAATGGTCATTCCCAAAGAAGACCCTTCCCCGCAGCTTCTATACTTCATAAGACTAGATCCCCAATAGAGATAGGTCGGGGTTTCACTCTTCTATTGAAATGGTGAGCTACTCGTTGGTGATATGCAACACTTCTCAATGAAGCTATATCACGTGTTTATAAAAGAAGGTCGAGATGATAATGCAACTTGTCTTCATTCTTAGCTGCATCAACAACCAATATAATGAACTTTTCCTATCCTGTTGCTATTAGAAATGATCTCATGATATCTATTCACCACTGAGCAGATGGTCCAGGACTTTGAAGAGTTGAAAGCTCCTTGATAGGAAATACTTGAGTTCGCAAGCAATCCTAGTGGATTTGCTTGAGTTCGCAAGCAACCCTAACAAGTATTGGTGAAATCAGCGAAAGAAACACAAGTTAATTTGGCCACAAAATTACCACAGCAACAGTAGAATTTATTAAGGAAATCGAAGTAAAGCAAAAGAAAAGCAAAGATACAATTGATCCTCAATTCAAGAGGAGGATCGTTCTCTTGCAATCTCTAGATGATGAATCTAGAGCACCAAACCCTAAGAAACTCCAAGAGAACAACTCAAATTATGCATACCCTAACCCTTTCCTCTTATCATTATTTATAGCCTTAACCATCCCCTCCCTTACTAAAAATAGCTTATTTTAAATAAAAAATATTGGGCGGCAAGGCTGTGGGTCCATTAGATTTAGGCGGCTAGGGGAGAGGCGGCAAGGACCCGCCTCTTGTAGACCTGGACCGGCCCATGCTGGGCCAGTTGAGTTGGTTCCTGCTGAACCGACTCATCATTACCGCCCTCCCAAAGAGTCACTTTATCCTAAAGGTGAAAACTGGGAAACTAATTCTTCACCCTTTCAGAAGGTTCCTATGTGGCATCGTAGTCTAGCAGATTTTCCATTTGATCAGCACTTCTTTAACTCCATCTACCTTTTGGTGAACCCTATCAGTTCTAAGGGTTCCAAAATCACTTCTATGTCCTCCGTGAGTGTCTCCAGTAACATCGAGTTGGCTGTGTAATTTTCAATTGCCTTCCTCAACTCGAATACATGAAAAAACTGATGTATAGTCACTGTTGGTGGTAGCTTTAGCCGTTACACTTCTACTCCAATACTTTTCAATATCTCATATGGCCCAAAGTATCGTGGGACAAGCTTCTCATTTCTCTTGTTGGCAACTGATTTTTGCCTATATGGTCTGACTTTTAGAAATACGTTTTCCCCTAGCTCAAACTAGATATCCCTTCTATGCCCGTCGGCATGTTTCTTCATAATTTGTTGAGCTCTTAGCAAGTGTCTTATTTTCAATTCTTCCAATACTCTGTCCCTCTCCTCTAAGTATTCTTCTACTGATGAAACTAGAGTGTTGTTTTGTCTAAAGTGCACTAAGTGAGGTGAGTCTCTTCCGTACAACACCTTAAAAGGTGTCATTTGCAAAGCTGAATGATAGGATGTGTTGTACTAATACTCCGCCCAAGATAACCATTTAGCCTATAACTTGGGTGTCTCCGATACAAAATATCTGAGGTAGGTTTCCAAGCTTCTGTTGATCGCTTCTGTTTGGCCATCCGTTTGTGGGAGAAAGGTCGTGCTCCTCTTTAGATCTGTCTCCTATAGTTTGAACAACTCTCTCCAGAAATGATTGAGGAACAACTTATCCCTGTCTGATATTATTGCCTCTGGTACCCCATGCAATTTGACCACTTCTCTGATGAAGGGTGATGCCACTGTCACTGTAGTGTATGGGTGTCATAAAGGGATGACAACTATCATCAGAATAACTGTGAATCCTTTTGAACGAGGCAGCCCATCTATGAAGTCCATGGATACCTCTTCCCATACCTGCCCTGGTAAAGTCAATAGCTGCAGTAGTCCTCTGGTGGCATAGCCAAGTATTTATTTCTCTGACAAATCTCACATCTAGCCACCATCTCCTCCACATCTTTATGCATTCTTGTCCAGTACAGTTCTGGGGCTAATCTCATGTATGTCATTAGTACCCCTGAATGACCCCCTATAGTGCTCCCATATAACTCCTGGAGTAAGAATGGAATGTGGACTGAGGTTTGAGGTATCACAAACCTCCCTTGATATAGCAGTCGATCCCCTTCCAATAAATATCCTGGATGGCTACTTCCTTCCTTCTGCAAATCAACCGGTTCTTTTGCCTCTGATGCTGCTGTTTGGATTTGATTCTCCAATAATTTCTTCATCATCGCATGAAGATCGGAAACCTTATCTTACACGGATGATATTCGATCTTCCATCATAGCTTTAATTTGGCTTATCTCTCTTTCAAATCTTTCTTCCAATGCTTTCACCTTCTTGATCGCCATAAAAAAATCTGGTTTTTGCTTCAGAAATCAGCAAGGATCCTTTCCTCTAGATGAAATTTTGCTGCTAAAATTTCAGAAAATTAGCCCCCGATGGTCCCAAGACTTGTTTTGATACCAATTTGATAGGAAATATTTGAATTCGCAAGCAACCCTAACGAGTATTGGTGAAATCAGCGAAATAAACACAAGTTTGGCCACAAAATTACCACAACAACAGTAGAATTTATTAAGGAAATCAAAGTAAAGCAAAAGAAAAGAAAAGATACAATTGATCCTCAATTCGTGAGGAGAATCGTTCACTCCCAATCTCTAGATGATGAATATAGAGCCCCAAACCCTAAGAAACTCCAAGAGAACAACTCAAATTATGCATACCCTAACCCTTCCCTCTCATCCTTATTTATAGCCTTAACCACCCACCTCCCTTAATAAAAATAGCTTATTTTAAATAAAAAATATTGGGCGTCCCATGGCTTTAGGCAGCTAGGGGAGAGGCGGTAAGGGCCCGCCTCTTGTAGACTTGGATCGGCCCATGCTGGGTCGATTGAGTCGGTTCTTGTTGAATCGACTTAACACTCCTCTAATGGGATATGTGTAAAATTAGAATGTACTTTACAATTATTACATTTTTGAACGAAGTCCAAAGCATCATTTTTCGTTGTACGACAATAGAATCTCTGTGTCAAGGTTTTCTACGCAAGTGCTCTACCCCCCAGATGTTCTCCACAAATTCCAAAAGAATATATTCAGCTTCTAGTGGAGGTAGACACTTGAGATATTGCCTCGTAAATGCCCTTTTGTACAACTCATCTCCAATCATAATAATTTGCATCTTGTCACCATATACGAATAGTTGTTGTTGAATCTTTCGATATAATGCCATCACATAAGGAAATTATACGATTCATCCAAGAAGTGCTCTTTTTTTCTTCAACAAATTATATTTCCCATGGACCTTGTATACTAGGAAAATATATATCTTCAATGCACCTTCTACTATATAGATCACCTGTGATAGAAGTGGCTAGCTTGGACAACATATCAGCTCGAGCATTCTATTCTCAAGATATATGAATGATTTGATATGAATTGATACAAGAGAGAAGTGATTTCACAGAGCCAAGATATTGTATCAATTGTGGATTATAAGTGCAAAAATCTCCTTCCACCTGTAATGCCACCAATTATGAATCAGTAAGAATGATCAAATTTTGTACCCCATAATCTATCGCAAGCCTTAGCCCTGCCACAGGGGCTTCATACTCTGCTACATTAATGGTTGCTGCAAACTCTAAATGAAACCCATATTCTAAAGTATCATTTTGAGGAGAAATAAGTAATATTCCTGCTCCTGCTCCAGAATCTCTAGATGCTCCATCAACATATAATACCCGGTTAGGCGATAAAGAATATAATGATCCAGTTGTATTGGAATTGTACACTCCACCATAAAATCAACAAGTATTTGTGATTTGATATATGGTCGGGGCATATGGCGAATATCAAATTCTCTCAATTTTACTGACCATTTGACTAATCGCCCAGAAGTTTTATGTTTTTGAAGGATAGTTTTAAGAGGAAGTTGTGTATAGACACCAATCATGTGAGCTTGAAAATATGAGCATAATTTTCTTGCTGAAAATATCAATATCAAAGCCATTTTATCTGCCAATTGATATCTCCCCTCCATATTAGAAAGGAGAAATTGCAAGATACAAATACAGAACTTCTTCTGAAATTGATTTTGATAATAAAGGCGATGAAGCTAGATATGTTTTTAATTGTTCAAAAGTAGTTTGACACTAGTCTGTCCATTGAAAGCCCTTCTTAAGAGCACCCTTAAGTATCTTGAAAAATGTTAAATATTTATCTCCCAATCGAGCTAAGAAGCATGATAACGTTGTTATCCTTCCGTTAAAGCGTTGTACATCCTTTATGCTTTTTAGGATATATTTTGTATAGCTTTAATTTTCTCAGGATTGGCTTCAATTCCTCGATGGATAACCATGAACCCTAAAATTTTTTCAGATGTGACTCCAAAAGCACATAGTGGGATTAAGACGCATGCTATAGCGTCTAATAAGCTGAAAGCATTGTACCAAATCCAAAAGATGATGTTTACTTTTATAAGTTTTTACCAACATGTCATCAACATACACTTCCATTGTAGGCCCAATAAAATTTTTAAAACTTTACTCATTAGACATTGATAAGTTACGCCAATATTTTTTAATCCAAATGACATGAGTTGATAACAGCAAGGTTTAAAATTGCGTATTCGGGTATTGAGGCATTTTTCGTTCGTGAGGCGAGGCGTAAGCCTCAAGGCGATTTGAGGCGTAAGCCTCAAAATCAAAAAATTGCGTAAACATAAAATAATAAATTTTGTATATACTAATGAGTAAATAATATATAAAACATAAAAATGCACCAGATAAATAGCAATGACATTAACATATCACATAAGAAGTTAGGAACTCACTAGTCATTAGCATTATCATCACTCATCAGTCATCACTAAGGGGGTCTTCATTTGAATCATCATTATGATGAGCTGCTCTCTCCTCTTTCCCCTCTCCTATAGAGTCCAATATCTCCCAATCAGCTTCTT
>NW_021319178.1:14235808-14282126 GCF_001605985.2 Dendrobium catenatum | reverse complement strand
TTAAGAGGGGATTTAATGAGCCATTAAAGGGGCTCATTAAAAGGTGGCCGGCGGCATGATTAGGGGGAGGGAAATAAGGTTTGAAACTTAAAACTGAATTTAATTTCAGTTTTAAGTAATTCGGGAGGGAAAATTTTGAAATCAAATTAGAATTTCAAAACGGTCAAGGCATTAAACTAGCATTTAATGGGAAATCTCCATGAGGGGGGCCGGCGGCATGCTTGGAGGAGGAGAGGGGAATTAAGGGGGAGGGGTTTCTAAATTAGGATGATGATGTGGAGTATTCTATCATGACTCCGAAATAGATTAAATTGAAATTGAAATTGATCATCAAAACTTTCCTAAATGGGGATTCCAAATTATGAAAGAATTGAAAATTTCAAATTTCAAATTTAAAATTTGATTGGGGAAAGAGTCGGGCGGGCGATGAGGGATGACCGATGAAGTGGCCGGCCGGGACTTGGGTGATGGCCGGCGGCAAGCTTCCAAGGCCGGCGGCAATAAGGGACTAGGGGTGGAATTTTGTGGTGGAGGTGGAGAAGATGATGGTAGGGAGTAGGAACAAAAAGATAACTAAATTAACCACGAGTTGCGGACTCTTCCAACAACTGGTGGGCCTTGCGCTTTGCTCCCCTTGAGCTCTCTCCCTTCTCAAGCCCTCATGCAAGAAGAAGTAGAAACCAAAAGCAATTTTTATTCAAATATTCATTAACCATAATACAACATGAAATGACCTATATATAGGTCCCAACACAAAAGAAAGTACAATGACTCTATTGCCCTCGGGGCTACACTCATGACTCAGCTCATACTAAGGGTACAATAGGAAATTCTAATAAATAAAAGAAAATGCATAAAAGAAATACATGAATAACTAAAAATATAAACTCTGAATCGTGGTCGTCGATCTGCGCTGTCTACGGCGATACACATGTCTGAACCTCTGGTCGATGTCCACATCAATAATGATCCAGTTGTATTGGAATTGTACACTCCACCACAAAATCAACAAGTATTTGTGATTTGATATCTGGTCGGAGCATATGGCGAATATCAAATTCTCTCAATTTTACTGACCATTTGACTAATCGCCCAGAAGTTTTATGTTTTTGAAGGATAGTTTTAAGAGGAAGTTGTGTATAGACACCAATCATGTGAGCTTGAAAATATGAGCGTAATTTTATGCTGAAAATACCAATATCAAAGCCATTTTATCTGCCAATTGATATCTCCCCTCCATATTAGAAAGGAGAAATTGCAAGATACAAATACAAAACTTCTTCTGAAATTGATTTTGATAATAAAGGCGATGAAGCTAGATATGTTTTTAATTGTTCAAAAGTAGTTTGACACTAGTCTGGCCATTGAAAGCCCTTCTTAAGAGCACCCTTAAGTATCTTGAAAAATGTTAAATATTTATCTCTCAATCGAGCTAAGAAGCATGATAACGTTGTTATCCTTCCGTTCAAGCATTGTACATCTTTTATGCTTTTTAGGATATATTTTGTATAGCTTAATTTTCTCAGGATTGGCTTCAATTTCTCGATGGATAACCATGAACCCTAAAAATTTTTCAGATGTGACTCCAAAAGCACATAGTGGGATTAAGACGCATGTTATAGCGTCTAATAAGCTGAAAGCATTGTTCCAAATCCAAAAGATGATGTTTACTTTTATAAGTTTTTACCAACATGTCATCAACATACACCTCCATTGTAGGCCCAATAAAATTTTTAAAACTTTATTCATTAGACATTGATAAGTTACGCCAATATTTTTTAATCCAAATGACATGAGTTGATAACAGTAGAATCCTTTGCAAGTTTGGAAAGAAGTGACAACTTTATCAGCAATATTCATCTTTATCTGGTTATACCCATAATATGCATCCATAAAACTAAGTGTTTGATGACCAAATTGTGGGCTGAAAAATTCGTGGTAGTAGAGTGAAAATAGTTTGTCTTGACAATATATGAAATCTCATCACACAAACAGATGATAAAGCGAACACCATAATTTTTATGTGAAAAATCCTGAGAAAGGGAAAAACCACAAGGTCTTGCCTAGTCGAAATAATTCCATTAGCATTTGAATAGATTACAAAAGTCAATTTGTTCTCCAATCCGAGGGCAAGGAGACTACAATGTATTGAAAAGCTTTGCCAATCTTCAGATAGATTCTCTTGGTGCAAAAGTCTGGTAATGGTTAGGAAGAACTTTGAATGCAGTTAGGAAGAATGTCGGTGGTTGGGAAGAATGTCGGTGGTCGGGAAGAATGATGGTGGTCGGGAAGAATGTCGACGGTGGTCGATGGCAAGATGGTTCTCCAAATCTTCTCTTCCTCCTCTCTTCCCTCTCTTTTTTTCCCCTCTTTAAGAGAAAAATGGGGGCCTATTTATAGTTTTTTGGGAGTGACATGGCTTGTAAATATGAAGGAGATCAAGGTCAAGTTTGGAGTGTAAGGATTGATGGTTGATATCGTCTCTCTTGATCATAGACATTTAATTGCCTTAATGATATCATAATTAAGCGATCTTGGGCTCGTTAAGCCGCTAGATTTGACTATAAGCATGCCATATTCGACAATCATTTGATTATCCCATTAATGCTTTAAACCCTCCAAATATGTTTTGGACCCTTAATTTGGGCTCTAGTTGGGCTAATTTTGGTGTTATTAGGTTTGTTTCTTCAAAATGTTTAATTTGACTATAATTTGTTGAAATCAAAGCTTGGATGATTCCTATTTTAATTTCAAAAGTTTTTTGCATGGATTTGCCTCGAGATTTGTGCTCAATCAAGACAATTTTTGGTGATATATCAGTTGTCCACATATTTTTGTATATCGTAGCTTATAGACTCCATAAATATACATCTGAGCTCTTCAAGCTGTTGAAATGTAAAATTATGATTTTCAAGTAACTACAAGGTGTGATTGCCCCGTTGAACACCAATATGGTCCTTCTTTTATGACTGTGAATTTAGGCCAAATATCATTTATCATAGTTCTATCATTCCATGAAGTTGGCATGGAGATCGAGAAACTTTTGAATTAGCTCATTCCTTGGGCCCTCCCTTTGACATTAAATGATCTATGGTGTTGATGTGGCATTTGGTAATGACTTGGTCATTCACATGATGACTTCGAAGCCTATTTTTCATGCATAGCCATTCATATCCTATAAACACTGTAAGACTGCAAAGAAAATGAAAATAACATAAGGATCATCCCAGAATCATCCCTAGAAGCCTTGAACAGCTTGGCATGAGAGACGTCCCAACATATCAATGTTGGATCCCTTGATAAAGCCACCTTAAACTACGAGAATACAAGAATTAAAGTGCAAGTAGATTGTCATGAAGAATGAAGTAAAAACTCCAGAAGTTAGTTTCCAGTTGCTGGATTCAGATCAGATAAATAAAAACAATAATACCTGCTTGAAGATCCAATAATAAAAAAAACTGTATGGTACCAGGTAGCTTTAAATAATGCAATCTCAGCAAATTTAGAAACAAATCAACCTTAAGAAACCAAGAGATATGACCACTTACTTGCATACTCCGGTGCAAGATACCCAAATGTCCCAGCTAACCGAGTAGCCAGTGACTTCTCATTGTCTCCTGCAAGCTTGAGCAAACCAAAATCTGAAACTTTGCCCCTTAAATCCTTGTCAAGCAGAATGTTTGAGGGCTTCAGATCTCTATGAATGAAGCTTCCCTGCATAAAACTATGGAGGTACTCCATTGCCTTTGCCACATCCAGGGCTATAGTCAATCTCTGTTTCCAAGTTAAAGGGCAAAACCTGCTCCCTTCCCTATCGAACAAGTGCTGCGCCAGTGTTCCCTCTGGCATGTATTCATAAACTAGCAGCCTCTCTTTCTCATGCTCACAATAACCTATAAGGGATACCAAATGCCTGTGCTTTGCCTTCCCAATAAGGCTAATTTCTGCCTTGAACTCTGACATTCCTTTCATACTTAGCAGATCAAGCACACACCTTTTGACAGCAACAATGACTCCATTACTTAAAACTCCTTTGTAAACAACTCCAAATCCCCCGCTGCCCAAAATAGCATCTTCACTGAAATTATTTGTTGCCTTCCAAAGATCCTCAATTGACATTAAGTTCTCACTATTTTCGCTACGAACTGTTATATCAGAACAGTTCCCATCACTGCTCTGTGTATTAAGCTCACTCTTAACTTTGCCATCACTATTGAAGCCCATAATTCCAATCTTGGCATGCCCTGGCCGCTCTGGAGAGGCTTCCATTCTTACTCTCTTAAAATTCTGCTTCTTCTTGCAACCAAGGAGGTAGTAAACAAGACCAAATAAGCAACCCGCAATAAATAAAACAAGCACTACCATTCCCACAATGAATTCTGTAGACGACTTGGATTTACCATTATGATCTGGAGAAGATGAAGACTGATTAGAACCTGGCGCCACACCTGATGCAGATCTATCAGAGTCTCCTCCTCCTGAAGAACCAGAACCAAAGTTGTTGCCAGATTTTACCACTCTAACTGTAGGTGCAAAGCTAGGTATGGACCCAGTGAGCTGGTTATAGGAAACATCAAGCAGTTGCAGCTGGTGCAAAGTGGCAAGTGAATTTGGAATGACGCCGGTGAGACTATTGTTGCTCAAGATCACATTTTTCAGCGAAGAGATATTGGCAATCTCCGGAGCAATAAAGCCCTCAAGATGCTGGTTTGCGAAATTGAGAGTCATAATGTTCCCCTGCTGATCACAAATCACACCAAACCATCGACTGCCGCCGCCACATGGATCATTGCCGGTCCATGAACTCGCTAGCAGGGCAGGGTAGCCGAACCCTGCCGCCACAGCAAGCAGCTTCATCACCTTGCTGTCACAAGGCGCAGCTTCCGGGAGGCAGAAGTTGTTTCCCTTCTCAATGTCGGCGGAGACTGTGGGACCGAACTTGGGCATCGGACCTTGCAGATTGTTGTTTGATAATGATACGTTTAGAAGAGAGGCGGCGGCGGTGAGTGAGCTGGGAACGACGCCGGTGAGGGCGTTGTCGCGGAGATTGAAGGATTGAAGGGAAGTGAGATTGGAGAGGTCGGGAATGGGCCCCGAGAAGGCATTGGATTGTAGCCACAGAAGGGAGAGCTGGCTCATCTTGCCAATAACGTCGATGCGACCAGAGAGCTGGGGACCCTGCTGGTTGTTGAGGATGAAATTGCGGATCTGGGATCGGGAGAGCGAAGCAGGGAGTGGGCCGGAGAGGTTGTTGTAGGAGAGGCGGAGGAATTGGAGTGAGGAAAGCCGGTCGAAGAAGTCCGGAAGGGGGCCGAAAACGGAGGCATTGGAGGCGGAGACAGAAGTGAGAGGGCAATCAGCCAAAGAGTCCGGGAGTTGCCATGGGGAGAGGGGATTGTCGTTGATGGAGAGCTTCTGGAGGCTAGAGAGGCCCGAGAAGAAATCTGAGGGCACGGAAGAGAAGAGGTTGGAATCGAGGGAGATCACTTCGAGGGCAGCGAGTCCGCCAAGTGAGGGAAGTGGACCGGACAGTTGGTTGCCAGAGAGGAAGAGAGATTGCAATCCACTGAGCGAGGAGATGGATGCGGGTAGGGTGCCAGCAATGCCGCGACCTCGGAGGTTGATGCCCGTGATGCGGCCGCCAGAGCACGAAACGCCACTCCATTTCGGGGAGCACGGATCTGAACCCGCCTTCCAATCCACCGGCGCATTCTTCAGTCCCTTCACTAGATCTTCAATGACCGCGGCGTCGTTTTCGCCGCCTGCAGCGCTGGAGGGGACGCAAGCTCCGGCGAGTAAGAGGGCGACGACGAAGAGATAGAGAGAAGTAAAGCTCCCTCCTTTCTTTCTCATCATCTGAGAGAGAATGCGGACACACTGGAGAAGGAGCTGAGAGCTCTTTTGGCGTCGGAGGTGGAGAAGACGCAGAACGCGCGCCCCACTTTGGAGAAAATATTCCCATTTATAGTGAAGTTTTGAAAATTGGATAAAAATATTTAAAGGTCAAATATTTAATCCAAATTGAATAGGGGTTGAATTAAATGCATAATTAATATTAAATTTATTTTAATATAATCTAAATGATATAAAAATAATTTAATTAATTTAATAAACAATAATTAAAATTAAGATGTTTTATTATTATATATTTTGAATATGGCTATAAATTAACATTTTGTGATATAATATTTTGATTATTTGTAAGATATTTAACTTCAAATAATAATAATATTACATTAATCTAAGTTATGTTTATAAACTAATATATTTATTTATCTCTTTTAATTTCTCATTTTTTCACCATTTAATTACATTAATTATTTGAACCATATTCATTTACTCTTTTTCATAATAAATGAGTTGATTGGTGAGCTAACTTGAACTCGTAGAATAAAGCTCAAGCTAGAGCTTGATTAAGCTCAAGTCAAGGATGACTGGAATTTGACTTGACTTGTTTACACTTTTAGGCATCGTTTGAAACGACTTTCTTACTACTTCTTAAATCAGCATTTTAGTATCTCAAATAATTTTTTATACTAAAAAACTGCTTTAAGAAAGCAATAAAAAAGTCTTCACAAATGAAACCTTAGTCAAAGATGAAACTTTTTATCAATGATATGAAGTTATCATGTCATAGTTGAGAATATAACGAGCACATTGCAAGTGATGGATTGATGTTTTTAACATACATATTGACGTAAAAAAATCTAATAAATCGATGGCCTATTCAGAGCCTACCAAAGATATGGGACAATATCTCTTTATTTTTATATATAAAAACTACATCACTCTCTTATATAGGAGAAATTATTACGTGTAGTCATCGGACCGTCCAGAGGTTAATCAGGATGCCCCACGTCACCCGGTACACAACAAAATAACGATGTGGCGCATCCTGATTTGCCTCTAGACGACGTCTGGTGATCGCAAGCAATAATTTCTCCTGCAAGAGGACCATTTTAGGATAACAACTTTAAAATGGAATATTAAAGACACAAAATCTTGGAGATTCAACAATGACATCGTTGCGAACCACGACCCAACAAAATCCTATGTGCGTGGCATAGTTATCAACTAATCAAGATTAAGCTCAAGTTATGGGTGACTCGAATTTGATTTGACTTGTTTACAATTTTAGGCTTCGTTTGGAACGGCTTTCTTACTACTTATTAAACCAGCTTTCTAGTATAACAAATAATTTTTATACTAAAAAACTGCTTTAAGAAGCAATAAAAAAGCCGTCACAAACGAAACATTAATAAAAAAATGAAGCTTCTTATCAATGATATGAAGTTATCATGTCATAGTTGATGTAGTGAGCACATTGTAAGTGATGGATTGATGTTTTTAACAAACATATTGACCTAAAAAATTTAAATAAATCGATGGCCTATTGAGTTCCTACCAAAGATATGGGACAATATCTCTTTATTTATATATATATGAACTACATCACTCTCTTCAAGAGGAGAAATTATTATGTTTAGTCACTGGATAGTCCGGAGGTGAATCAGGATGCGTCACATCACCCGGTACACAGCAAAATAACGACGTGGCGCGTCCTGATTTGCCTCTGGACGACGTGTGGTGATCGCAAGCAATAATTTCTCCTGCAAGAGGAGCATTGTGGGAGAACAATTTCGAAATGGAATATTAAAGGCACAAAATCTTGGAGATTCAACAATGACATCGTTGCGAAGTGCGAACCACGACCCAACAAAATCCTGTGTGCGTGGCATGGTTATTGCTAGCATGAGAGAATGGATGTAGCCCAACAATGCTTGTTGCACCTGGTCGCCCTGAATTGATTTGGCCTATTTGGAGCTTTCAACAAATTTGATAATGATGCATCTGGTCTTATCTTGTAACGAACATATTTGTATGAACTTATCAAATCATCAATCAAATTAAAGGTTCGTTTGGGACGGCTGCAACTATTCATAAATTTGGTTAAAAAGCTATTTGTGAGAAAAATAAAAAATTTTATTAAAAAAAATTTAGGGATGGCAAGTTGGCTACACGTCCATAAGATTTTATTATTATTATTATTATTATTATTATTTTGGTCTAAATGTCTAATGAAGGCTTAGATAATGCACCCCACGTTCAAGCCTTTATGTTAATAGGAGTAATTTAATTCATTTGGAATTTTTGTTTTATAATAAATGCTATCAAACTAGCCGCACATTTAAGAAAATAAAGATAAAAAAGCAAAGTAATAAAGTACTTCATATTAAATAAAAAATAAATAAAATACATTATTTATATTTACCTTAGTTTTTTTTATATAGTTTTATAAAATTTTGTGTATTTAAACCGATCAAATTTGAGTTAGATGAGTCCAATGTGAAGCGAATTAGTCCTAAAATAGCATCCATTAGAAGGGAGCAGCTAGCTGGCCTTTGTGGGTGATGATATTCTTTTAGTGATGATCATATTACTTTTTTCTCCATCATCTAATTGGCCTATTCTCTAATTAGGGGTGTCAATATTGGACCCCATCCGAGAATCCGACCCGAAAATTTTGGTTTTGGATTGACCCGAACCCGAAACGTGTCGGATTCGGGTTCAACAATTCGACCCATTTCAAAAATCGGGTCGGGTTCGGGTTGACACGTTGACCCAAAATTGACCTGAAAATGACACATTTTTACCTGAAAACCCATTTTGACCCGGCAACCCGAGATTGACCCGTTTTTTTACCCGAAAAGCAAAATTTGACCCATTTTTGGACCCGAAAACTAGCAGTTTTTTGTCTGACCCGAGTCATTCGGGTCGGGTTCGGGTCCGAAAAAACCAACCCATTTGCAGAAAAGGGTCGGGTTTGGGTTGACTCGAATAATTTCGGGTCAGTTTCGAGTTCGACCCGAATCTGACCTGTGACCCAAAATTGACACACCTAGCTCTAATGTTCCCTAATGACTAGGGTTACGACTTTTGAGATATAAAATACATCCTATATGGCATAAAGTCTTATAGTAGCTAAAGTTGGGTTAAAATTGGTCAATTGGATAATCTTTCACTCTATGGCTATGAGGACCCATTAGATGAAACAACTCATGGATGTTGGAAAGGATTATTAGGTCAAGTCGATTTGATTATCTTCGTTGAAGATATAGATCAAGATACATGATAACCCTAGACTACGGAATAATAAAATCTTAGTTGGATCGCCATCACTCACTCATCGTCTACCATGATAAAATAGGACTACTTAGGCTTCGTTTGGTTCTTCATCTCCTTACGTAAAAGGTAGTTTTGGAAACATTAGTTAAGGGAATTGAGTTTTCAAACGAAAAATCAAATATCAAAAAGCTTCTCAAAACAGTAGAAAAATGAAGTTTCCTAAGAAAATTTCTGTCGAAACGTCTCATCCAAACAACGAACAAAAAAATTATTTCGCCGTTTCTAAACGGAAAAGGTAAAAAAATGTTGAAACAAATGAGAGCTGAATCATAAGAACATAGATTGTATTCATCAGCATTCCCCCACCATCTACCATGAGCAAACAATGATTTTCAGACTAGATTATAAATTAAATGTTGTTGAATAGTTGTAATTAAATGTTCTTTCTTAGTAATATGAATTTATAATAAATATAAGGGATTGTGCTTATGATAATTTTCATGCTAGACAATAAATTTTGCATTATATGGTGAAATATACGAGTAGTGTCTTATGTGATATTCAATTTATCGTCTAAAATCACCCTAAAATAACTCAAATAATCAACATAATTAAGTGGGGATATTTTGGCACACGAAATTACATATTATTAATGAATACTTGTCGATGCGATAAATTTTATTGATATATTGCTCATGGTGAGAGTTACCTAGGAGGCTAACTGGTCGACTCATTAGTAGTTGTGACCAATGTTGATGGGGGTTATCGTCTCACTTCTCTTTTATTTGACCCAGGGGTTTCGATAAAAGACACGACCCATCAACTGATTCAAAAAATTAGGATTCGGGTTGACTCATTTAATAAACGAGTTGGATTTGGGTTGAGTTTAACCCGTGAACCAGTTTTTGACTCGAAAATGACCTATTTAACTTTTTTTTAATGTTTTAATTTTGAGTTTAATCTTCTTATTTTGTATATATTTAAGATATAAATTTTGATATTTAGTTATATATTACATAAATATTTAAATTTTATTAAAAATTTTATTAATATTAATTTTTTAAAATAAAAAAAATAATTTTGTTAATATATTTTAATATGATTAAGATACTAAAATATTATATTAATTTTTTTTCAAAAAATAGTTAGAGTCGCGGAGGGAAAACTACACTTAACGGACTGACCATGGAAGAAGCGTTGTATAGTGGGATTAACCGCAGGTGTCGTCGGCGTACATGGAGCAGTTTTCTCCGGCCAGTTCTTGCTCGAAGGGTCACCGGCGATCATTGGCGGTGGAGACGGCTGCCGGAGGCAGTATCTGCCTCTCTTGCTTTGCCGCGCTCGTGTCCGATTCCCGCTCCCCTACCCACCACGTCTCTTACGCGCTTTCCCAACTCAACCTCACCTTCGACGACCCCGATCTCCTCCTCGAGCTCCGTGAACGCCACGCTTATCTTCTTGTGGCCCCGCTCGTCGCCGCCCTCTCGGCATTCGACGACGAGCCCCTCGCTCGCCAAGTGATGGATGTGATCTCCGATCTCTGTTTTCGGGGGGAAATAAGAAGGTTAGGGTTGGGGGGAGTAAGCGAAAAATTCACCGCCAGCTCTCTGTCTGGCGATTTCATTGCTCGAATAGCGGATCGGCTCGCGTCGGGGGCGCTCGCATGGAGCCGGCGGCATATCTACTTGGTAATTTAGATATCCGCTTCTTTATTTCGCCGTCGATATTTTTAGGTTGTGAAATTTGATTGTTGGCTCAAATGCCGGAGTTGATTTTGAGTTATCAATTGTTTAATATTAGTATTCTTAAGTTTTTTTTTTTTTTGGTGAAGGGCCTCAGTCCACTGTTATATATCGCATGCAGCTTGTTCGGTTGTTGTTCTGTTGTTGTTTTCCTGAATTTTGTTAAATTACTAAGCAGCTCATCGGGAACTGGAAACAAGGAAAGTCTTGTCTGATCTAGTAGCACTTATTAGTTTGACCAGGGTGGGTTGAACCACTACTGTCTACTGAGCTATGCCTGCTGTATGCTGATATTGTAGAGTGCATTCATGTCCTCTGACTCAATATCAAAGAAAATGTGGGATTAAGATTTTGTTAGAAACTAAATCAGTGCGCTACAGCAGTCTTCTGTAAGATTTGAATGCGGAAAGAATTATCTGATTGTTCGTTCTTTTTTAAGAGACTTAGATTGAGTTGAATATTGCAATTTAGATCATAGTTTATGCAATAAGAGTTGGATTTTAGATGTATAATCTCATTACACTACTTTACCTTACTGATTGATTTGGAAATCTAGTGACCATGGAGGCATGTTGAAGTTCTACTATTTCTGATAAATAGCTCATAGGGCATGAACAAATAGTAAAATGAGTAGGTTGCCTAGAAAAAGTAGAATTTTGCAAGATGATGTAAGTTAATGCTGCTTAGACTTATAAATATGCTTTAGTGGGTTCCTTGGAGAGTTTTTATGTCTTCTTTTCCAAAGGTTTTGCTTTTGCCATTGGTTTTTTGTTCCATGACTCATTATTACCTTCTGAATTCATCGTTTAAGTTGCACTGCTTTGGAGTGCTCCTAAATTCTCATCAGGGTAGTAGCCCGGCAGCTCACATCAGGGAACAAGATGCCCTTTTCTCCAATCTCCTTTTTGGTCTCCAGCTCCCAAGGTGAGAAAAATATGTTGCGAGGAACCTCTGAAATGTTAAAATTTACCACCAGTTAATTAATCAGTTTGTGAATTTCCCTACACTCTCCTTTGACTGCAGCGAAGAATTGCGTGGGGAGGTGTTGTTTGTGATTTATAAGCTATGCCAGCTCAATGTTACTCCATGGGAGAATGTTGATGATGATGAAAACGACTGTGTGGAATCCTTGGACGCCATGGCAAGTTCCTTGTGGCGTCTTGCATTAGAAATTCTGCTTAAAACCCAGCATGACGAAGTTCGCATTAACTGTTTGGGTAGATCACAAACTTCTTAAATGGTTACAGCTCATGTTTTGCCAGCATTGCATTCTTTTGATCACAGTTGGCCTGCTTAGAAACTTTTCCGTTCTCGCGTTTATCACATTTTGTGGTTTACCACATTGGCCTTATTTATCTATTTGGGGGCATAAGTAGAGAAAAAAAAAAGTGAAATTTACATACATACCACGTTATTTCATGCTATTTACATATCTAACACTTAAAATATTAATATTACATGTCTACCACCCATATACAAATTTAATATCAAATATACCACTCCTATAATTCATTTCTATCATTCATACCATCCTATAAATTTTAATATTTCATTTCATTCACCCAAATTTGTTCTATGGATGATAGACATGTAATATTAATATTTTGAGTGTTAGATATGTAAATAGCATGAAATAAAGTGGTACGTATGTAAATCCCCAAAAAAAAAAATTGCCGCATCATGCTTTGCTGACAATCATTTTGTAAGATACATTTCTGTATAATTCATCATCAAAGAATCTCTTAGTATTGTTAGGTTTTTTTCTCTGAGTAACAAATCCTGTGGTTTATCTTTTGACAAAGTCATGCTGATGTGATTCCACTTATAATTAGTTTTGTATTTAACATTGGATTAATTAGGAGTTAATTAACTTACAGCGTTGTCTATAAATATGACCCATTAGAGGAACGATGGATATGAAAATGAATGAATGATTGTACCTAATTCTTCTTTTCTTCTTTCTTTGGGAGTTTAAACAGCTTGAAATGTTTAAGATGAGATCAGGATCTCATCAGGGGCAGTTAGAGTTTCAGAGAAAAGGAAGAGTGGATGCGGACCAGTAGAAGGAAGGGTGGGGTTTTTTGTAAGCCTTAGAAAAGAGGAAGGAATGCTTAGGAGCTCTAGATTTGCAGTCAAGAATTTTAGTGAAAATTATTTTACTCTTCTGTATATTATATAAGTTTTCATGTATCATGTCAAAAGCTTATTATAAATCAACAATGACAAGCAAGTTCTCGGGACATAAATATAAGCTTAAACTAGATAACTGAGAAAACTGGAACCATTTTTGGAATTGACTCTTGTAATGATGATCACGGTTAGGTCGGCAAATGTGCTCTCCAGGACTAATAGAAAATGCTATATTGAATGAGAAGAAATAGTTACGTGCTCATTTGCAAGATTCAGTTTTGTTTAACTCATTGCAAAGTACCTATTCCCTGGTATATGTTGTGTAAATCTTTAAAGATGAAGATGCAGCTAGTTGACAGTTGGTTTTGTATTCTCCTTTCTTTTATGCTCACATAAGCTAGATGGTTGCTAACTTTCACAGCTTTACTCTTGGTATTGGTTGGGAAGGGTCTTTTTCAGAACTTGTTCGTAGATAATATCCCTGGCATTGATATCAAAGAAACAAAGGCAAATGGAGACGGACTAATGCAGCAATGTCCTCTTATTACCCTGTTTTCTGATGCAATCAAAGGCTCTTTGCTTTCTTCTGACGAGGGAATACAAATCAGCACATTAGACTTGATCTTTCACATGATATCACCAGAAAACTGTTCCATTAATCAACTTAGAGTTCTTGTAGAGGAAAATATTCCAGATTATATATTTGAAATCCTCAGATTGTCAGGTAAAGTGCTTGCATGAATGTCTGATTAAAGTATCGAAAGATGTGTGTTTTCTTATTGTTTTCTATTGATTTCATGTAGGGAATAAGGATCCTGTGGTTATCTCCTGCCTACAGCTTCTAGCTCTCTTTTCTACTTCGGAGGAAGTCTTCAAACAAAAACTTGTAGTTGGATTTTCGACATTGCTTTCTGTTTTGCATTATACATCACAGATACCTCTGCATCCTGTCCAACCTCATGCACTAACGCTTGTCTGCAACTGCATCTCATATTCCCCTGGTATAATGTCCATATCCCAAGTGACAGAAGTAGCTTTAATTTTGACATGTATACTAAGGAGGTGCATGAACGGAGAGCTTCCTGAAACCTTCATCTTGGCATGTTCAACATTTGTGGAAATTCTGAAGTCACCATCTGCCTATGGAATCAAGAAGATAGGAGATATGATCAAAGAAGCATCAAGGTGTGCAGTTTTATCTTCGCTTTCTTTCCCTCAAGGAAATCCTGCTGCACTTATGATGCATTCCCTGGCTCTTCTGAAGGAAGCCCATGCATATAGTCGTAGGGAAGATGGCAGTGGCAACTCTGATGAGGAACTGGAGGAAAACATAATGGTAACATGCCAAAACTATCTGTTACCTTGGCTGGAAAAAATTATAAATGAAGAAGTCGAGGAGGATGTGATACAAGAAATCGTTCAGACATTTCATCTCGTCTTGCTAAGTGGTTCTGAAGCCCAGACCCAGACATTCGCAAATAATCTGATTTCTTCTAATTTGCTCACTTTGTGCTTTGCTTATTTGGGTCTATTTCCAACTGATCAGATGAGATCAAGTGTGTATTTGATTCTTGGTTCACTAATTGATCGAGCTTTTGGTCCTAGCTTTGGGCAACCCTTGCGAGATGCTTTGTTTTACCTCCCAGTGGATCCTCTTGATTTGATATTTTTGTTGGGACAGAAAAGCTCTATTGATCCTCAACTAGCTTTGTGTCAACGTGCTTCACTTTTGCTTTTATATGTTAGCTCGCTCTCAGGTGAAAGGTAATTTTATTTTCAAAACCATACAACGTTGCCCATAGGATGTAGGATAATAACCTATTTTATAGTCATCACGATTCTTCCATTCAGGTTTGCTGATGATACTCAAGTTTTGGCTTCATTAGAGCAATATATTCTTGTTAATAGCAACAATTTCTTTTGTGGGACTGGAGATTCTTTAATGTTAGCTCAATTGGTGCATCTCTATGGACTTTACCGAGGTTCCCAAAGGGATGAGAAGATGTCATATAGTCCCGAAGCTGAGAAAACACTGCTTAATTTACTAGCCAGAGATGATCTGGAATTATTCTCCTTTGGCATACATCCGATGGCGTTGAAATGGCTTTTCCAGCAAGAAAGAATTATGACTTACTTGTCTAACCAGATCTTGAAGTTTTGTAGGCTCTCTAGAGCAAATGAGTCCCAGCTTATTGTCTATTCATATGGAAGCCAAACAATGAACATGCAACTGATTTCAGAACTGGTGGTATCTGGAGATAATTACGTTGCACAACTGCTGGTGTCACTTCTGAGAGAACTTCAGGGAGAAGGTGGTGAAGATGACATGATATGTGTATTGAATACAATGACCGAAATACTGAAGAAATTTTCTGACGCTTCTATCCAGCTCTGCATGCATAGCTTTTCTGGTGCAATTCGCAGCATCTACTATTCACCAAATTGTTCTCCACAGCTCTTCTCAAGCTGCTCTCTGCTGGTTTTTCATGTTCTTTATACTACAAGCCACAACGTGCTCTCTCAAGAGGGGGAGTGGCTTGCAGTTACAGTGAAGGTACCAAAATTCCCTCATATAAGTTTAGAATATGTTCATCGTCTTTTACTTATATCTCTGTTGGGAATTTTTGAGGAGAAGAGATTCTTGTTGTTCTTTCAGGGGGTAAGCATAATTTGGAGCTAAATAATAATAAAGTTTTATTCAGCTTTTCTCACAATACATAAACCTATAGCATTTATATATATGCATTTTATAATGGTGTGATGTCTTGCAAAATAATTTAACCTAAAATTGGACCAATCCTAGCAGTCTCCACCTTGGTCCAGATTTTGCAATGAATATCAAAGAACCACCTGTTTGCAAGAATCCGCTCCTATTGCGATATGACCGGCTCCCTGCATTAACTCCACGAGCAAACCCGTTGAGCTGATCCCAATCACATGTCTGGGCCTGTCCCCAGCTCGCGCTCTCACGCGTTCTAACCCACTCATGTCTGGGCCCGTCCATGTTCCTCTCGTGATCCGCATGCCCGTGCCTTGTGCATCACCTGCTCTTGCGCGGCATGCCCGCGCTCCAGCACCGAGCACCCTCCGGCTCGCCCGTCTTCCCCAACAAATCTAGGAGGAAGGATATTGATTCTTGCATTACTGGTTACAATAGCTGCACCTTTTTTTCCCTTTGTCAGACTTCCTGCCTAGACCGAGAGAAGGAGCCTTGTCTGAACTGTAGCATTGCTTCTTCTTGGCTAGACCGAGAGCCACTATCATAACCGAATCACGCTAGGGAGCATGTAGAAGATGGAGGAAAAACAAGAACAGAGAATCAAGATCAAGAACTGGAAGAGACTTGTTTGGGTCAATCAATTCTTGAACAGATACATTGACATCTTATTCAAATGCAATAGGGGAAACAAGAATTACAAGACAAGAGGATAAAACCCTTCCTAGCTATCACGCCTGGGTAACCCATCTGTCTCAAGCCCCGAGCACTCCAGCCACCCCTTCTTATTTTTTTCCTGTTCGGACTTCATTAGCCTACATGCATGACCTGTCCACCAATCTAGCGTGCATCTCTGCAAGAAAACTCTGGCCCGATCCCAGTGTTTCCTGCACGTCAACAGTCTCTCTCTCTCTCTCCCGCACACCCGATCGTCTGGAGCCAACATGCCCCGGTGCAAAGCCTAGCGCACGTCCGTTTAAACTCCACCCGACGTCCGTTTAAACTCCACCCGAAGCCTAGCAATCTGCCTGCTGCAAACTTGTGGCAACCTCTGCTCCATTCCGCACTACAACACGAGCAACTTGATTCGCGCGACCTCCGCACCTTTGCGCCCAGCGTGACACGCACGTTTCACATCCCTGCTCCAGCACATGTCAGTGGCAGCCTGTTGACCTCTGGATCAAATCCAAAAGAGCAAAAAGAGAGAAACCAAAAATCAAACGTGCATACCTGCTGTAACTGTCGGATCCTCAAAATCTTCCTGAAATCCCGCCGAATCGCTGTGCAGTCGGCGCCGCTCCGAAAATCCTGCTCAAAATCTGCGATCCTCTCCTCGATCGAGCCTCGTTTGTCTCGTTAAATACTGACCCAAACAAAGCCTTCCGCTGGTCTTCTCCAGTTCGATCCCACACACGACTCTCTCCCACTGCCGAGCTCCAGTCGCTACCTTCTCCACTGTCGACGCTCTTCCACACGACCACATCCCGCTGCCTCCCTCTCTGCCCTAACCAGTCCCTTGTCCGATCTCCTTCAGCCGAGAGAGAGAGAGAGTTTTCGTTATCTTCTTTTCCTGTACAATTAAAGGTTATACGATACAGAATGGCGTAATGCTACTACGATCGAAATTAGGAAAGGTTGACTGAATAATAGAGACTGGATTTTTTTATAAGTACACCATATTCGATGAGCTTTGCTATCATTTTTTTTTATCAATGAATCATGAGCTTATGCAGATTGATAGCAAGGAAATATCTTGCAGTCCCAGCATCGGTAATGCTTTGCTTTCATTCTCTAGCACAACTCACAATTGTGCAAACAAAAGCCCTTAGTTTGATCAACTAAGGTCAACATCCTTGGAGGGATGCCCTATGTGCTGCAGTTAATGACATTATGGTTACCGGAATTTCATTTTGTTTCATGCATATCTTGCTCTCTTTTGTCAAGTGGTTTACATCTCAAGTGCATGGAATTGTGGAAATAGGGTGAGAATTTTCAATCTAAATTCTTAGGCAGATCAGTGTCAGTCACTGAAACCACTTGACCGTTAAAATAGTAGTTTCTGGAACTATTGGAGTAGAATTGTAAAAAAAAAATCCTTTAAAAGTTGCTTATACCTGGTGCTATGCAAATCATTTAGTAATAACATATAAAGGAAGAGGAGATTCAGAGTACATAAAGAATTATCTTTAACACCTAATGATGAATAATACCATCGTCGTTTCTAAATTTCTCACACAGAAGTCCATTTTCTGCATGGAAAATATTATCCGGTTAATTTCTTCATACAGCTGCTGGAATACGTTAATCCTAAGCTGGCTTCTCAGCTCTGGGGTCAAGACGAACTCCTGGTAATTAGCATTTTTTGTCTCATTCTCCACCATTCAAGAAACCAGGTGCTTGAAGAAGCTTCAAAGGCCATACTGCTAAATAGTGCTTTGGCTTCAGCTGTTGAGAATATAGTCCAAACATCCATCGCAAAAGGTCCAGCTTTAGTAGATCATGATGAAGAAATGGAGACTCGAGAATGCTTACCTTTTTATCTTTTACTGTATTTCTTTTCCTTAAATAGGTAAGACATCAGCTCCATTAGGAAAGACTAGGGCTTCGTTTGGGACGGCTTTCTTCCTGCTTAAAGCAGCTTTTCACTACAAAATTTTAATTTTTTTACTAAAAAACTGCTTTAAGAAGTGGTAAAAAAGCCGTCGGCTTCTTTTGCTTGAGTAAAGCCCAGCTAACAACTTTATTTTCAGTTCTTATGCTACTATACAAGATTGTCTGGATTGGCAAGACTTTCTTCAATCATCCAATACTGCTCCACCGACATTGTTAATCTCTATAAAATGTCATGATTTATGCCGGTTGATGCACTTTGGGTCTTCTCTGATCAAGTCACTCTCATCACAGTGCCTGGTTGAAATGCTTAGCAGAATCTCAGATCAGAGAGAAAGAAACCAAGAAGAACTTAGATGCTCAGCAAGATATCTACAATCAATGATAGCCGTTATGGAAAGCCTAGTTTTCTATGAAGAGAAAGCTGTAGCCACAAACTGCGGTATATGTTTATCTAAAATTCTAAGTTGTAAGAGCCTGGGTTTGGGAGAAAAGATGGTGATCAGAAATTGTAAATGGTTCAGGATGATAATGGAGGAGTTCACAATGACCTTAACAGCTCCCAGTATGGCTTCAAAATACTTCAAAAATCTGCACAAGCCTGCTTCACGCATAGCAACTGCCTTGCTCAGGCTAGAACAAACACCTCAATGGATGAGATCTGTATTTGACATTTCTTGCATTTCTGGAGTAGTCAGCAATCTATGTGCACAAAACTTGAGTGCAGAGATGGTTGATCTGTTCAGAGCACTTCTGTCAAGGAAATATCTAAATGAAGAACATGTTGGGTGCCTAAATCAAATTTTTCAGGTAAAGCTTTCTCTCAGTTGCAGTTTCTATATTCTCTTCTCACTTTTTGGTCTTTTATAATGGACACCATTAGTTCTTTTTATAATCCACAAAACAATAACAACAACAACATCAAGCCTTTGTCCCACTACGTGGGGTCGGCTACATGAATCCTTTTTCCCAATGTGTCATGTTAAAAGTCAAATTATCATTTAAATTTAATAAAGAAAGATTATTTCTAATATTTTCTAACCATGTCTTTTTAGGTCTACCTCTACCTTTCTTAACATAAGTCAAATCTAATACCTCAACTTTCCTAACCGGATCAGCGGAAGGCTTCCGTTTAATGCGACCAAACCATCTATGGCGACTCTCTCTAATCTTGTCTTCCACTGAAGCTACTACAACCTTTTCACGTATATGCTTATTTCGTATCATATCTCTAAGGGTAAAGCCACTCATCCACCTAAGCATCCTCATCTCTGCAACACTTAACTTGGTATTATGCTTCTCTTTTAATGACCAACATTCAGCACCATAAAACATTGCAGGTCTCACCACCATCTTATAGAATTTTCCCTTAAGTTTGAGGGGGATTTTTCTATCGCACAACAAGCCCGATGCATTCCACCGCTTCAACCATCCAACTTGAATTCAAACAAAATTATATTGCAATCATCTCAAAATTAATCTAATGATTTTAAGACACATCCTTACCAAAAAAAAATCATTGAGATATCCTAAGCCATTTTATTTCCACCATGAGTTCGTTTAAACATACAAGGAACATGAACCAACTCCACCTTAATGAATAATGCTAATGACTGTGATAATGATTTGGTGAATCTTATGACATCTCTCTTAGGTTTCGTTTGGGACAGCTTTTTTACTGTTTTGAAAATCAACTTTTTTATTATAAAATTTTTTATCCTAAAGAGCTGCTTTATAAAGCATTAAGAAAGCCGCCCCAAACAAAGCCTTAATCCTTATCACCACTTCAGCATTCATACACAAGAGAAATTATTTTGTGCGGTCACCGAACGGTCTAGAGGCGAATCAGGATGCGTCACGTCACTTCGTACACATCAAAAAATGACATGGCGCATCCAGATTCGTCTCTGGATGCCATATGGTGACCACACAGAATAATTTCTCCATCCACAAACTTTATTTCTTGGCTATGTTTCATGTAAAATGCAAGGAAAGAAATTCGTAAATTTTGACACTCTGTTGATATTGCAGGTCTGCAGAAAACAAGCGTACAAGGATAGTTCTAAAGGCAAAGCACATGATAGTTCAGCTAACAGTTTCATTTCCAGCAATGCTGATTTTGGTAAAATATGCAACCTTCTTGTTCACCTTATGATGTCTCCTGTTTATAGAGAAAAAGAAACAGATCAAGAGAGGCTATTGAGAGAGATTGATATGTTTTATAGAGAGTTATCAATAGATGGTAGGTGTGAGTGATGCTCCTTAAATCCAAAAAACTTCCATAAGCTCATTAAATGTTCAAATTAATATCATAGAAATTATGCATCATTTTGTATAATGAATTGCTAATTTGAGGAGTAAAGCTTGTTTTTTTATTTAACTCTTCATAAGTTAGACATAAATTTCTAGCATAATAAATTGATTTTATTTTATAACATCAAATAATACTAATTATTATAAACACAATATTTTTATAAATACACTAGTTGTAATGTCAAAATTAATTGACCAAAAAATCACTTTTATTTTACTCTGGATCTATCTAACCAAATAAGGGAAACAGTTTTCCTGCGTTTATTTTACAGAGAACCAAACAGTCTCAAAGTGTTCGGAATGTACTATATTAACTTTACTCTGCATTTTCTTTTTCAGGCAACTAAACAACCCCTAAGTCAAGCCAGCTTGTAAATCCATTCAAGTTTGACTTGATAGATGGCTCATAAATCGAACTTGATGAGCTAACAAGGCAAGTTCGAGTCAAGCCTAACTTGATTCATTAGTTCATGAGCTGATTCGTTTAAAAAATATTAATATAAAATATAAATATATTAACATTGAAATACAAAATTATTAAAAATATTAAAATATATAGTTTACTTTATTATATTATATTTTTTTTCTTCTAATTTCTCATTATTTTTATTATATTATTATAATAATTATTTGAATCATAATCATCCTCTCTTTCAAAATAAATGCATAGAATAGGCTAGTTAGTCGGCTTAAACTCAAAAAATAAAAAACAAACTCAAATTCAATTACTTAATCAAACTCAAATTCAAGCCAGAGATGACTTGAGATCGATTTGACTCATTTACACCCCTAATTAGACGGCAGATCGAATAATCTGACTCAAGTTGAGGCCAATACATTAGCAGTAGGAACCCAAATTATTAAATTATTACAATGCTTTTATTATAAGGTTAAAAAATTTTACTTTTTAAGTTGTTATGAGAAACATTTTATAAAATCTAATTATATCACATAAAGTGGAGCTTACCTAATCGTGCATTCGATTAAGTTTTCATTTGGTAAAGCTTTGAATTACTATTTTTTCTCTGCTTTTAAAAATTTTTTATACTAAATAATAACTTTACAAAGCAATAAAAAAGCCTCCCAAAAGAAACCTAACACAAAAGTTATTAGCAGATACAGAAATAGAGAAGCGCCTTTTCAACTACCTCCTTGCTCCAATAAATCATGCAAGATAATACACAGAACCCTAAACCATTCTGAACAGTTCAAGCATACTAAACACACAACATAGCATCAATTTCTCCTCACAAATGTTTACTGCATATATCAATAAAAAAGTTCAGTTAGTGTCAAAATTTTACTAGTTTTGCTTCAAACCTTGGTTGATGAGCTAACTCTTTCTAAAGCAGAGATGCTTAGACTTGGCTAACAGTGCATTTATCAACCCATTATCATTTCTATGTAGAGAGCTGAATAAAAAGTAGATTCTAGTATCTTCTGAACTCCTTGGGTGGCCTGAAATTAAGAGGATAGGCTTCTGGTGTGGCCATCTCATCTTCCTTCCACATCTTGATGGTCTTGTCAGCTTCACAGGTAACTAGTCTTGTACCACTCACATCATATGAAAGAGCATATATGCATGCTTCACTATCAAGTGATCCTGATAGAGATAAAACAATCAGTCAAGATTGTCACTGCCTGATCCTTATCCAAAATTTAGGCTTCGTTTGGGACGGCTTTCTTAATGCTTCTTAATATGGCTTTTTAAAATTTTGGTACTAAAAAGCTGCTTTAAGAAGCAGAAAGAAAGCTGTCCCAAATGAAGCCTTAGTTCACTCACCAGGTTGAACAATTGCCTGGGCTTGCTGGAAGCAGTGGCCACTTTTCCAGTCCCAGAACCAAAGGCTTCCATTGTCACCTTTCAAAAACAGAGAAAAGTTACATTGTGCATGCAAATGATTCCACTATTTCAGGTTAGAAAACAGATTTTTTTTATAGAGATATTATACCTGCAGTGGCAAGGATGCCATCTTCATTTACTGCCACTGAATTTACAATCGACTTCTGCTGTGATCTGAAAATAAGTTTTTGAATTGGATTTAAAGAATGAAGAGCATTATTTATCTCTCATCTATTAGGCATAACTGTATTTACAAGATATATGCATTCATTGCATGTCAAGACAGAATATTGCAAATATCTTTAAGGTATAAATGATGGGTTGCACAAAGAGAAGCAAAAAGGATAGGTAAAGAGAATGGAAACACTAATTCAACGATTAAAGAGTAATAAAAATGAAAAAAAAAAATGTTAGGATATACTAACATAAATTGTATCAAGTTGAGCCATTAAATTTGTTTTGACATTAGTATAATATAACCTCTTCATATACAACACTAATCTCAAGATAAATCTAATGATTTTTAAGCTCATTTCATTGAAACCCAACCAAAATCACCAAAACTTAGAACCATGCTTCAGACGCATACAAGGAATATAAATCAAACAAATATTGTGTAATATACTTGTTGCTTTGATATTCATTCTAACCAAATCAATTTTACCAAATTTCTGCTTTTTTTCTGAGGATACTTAATTTTGTTAACTTTATCAACTTTGCAGAAGCAATTAGACACCACCTCAAACATATCAGGTCAGGTTAGCTGAAATCTGAAGATTATCTGCACCTACATTTTTCAACACAACAATTTGTGATTTTGCCTAATAGGATAATTATAACCAATTTTTATAAATAGACAACTTGATCAAAATGGCATAAACTCTAGTTTTAGGGTCTATTTGTTACAACTGTAGTATTTTTCACAGTTTGTTGTCAAGTTATTGTTGGGAAAGCAACTTACCTATCATGGTTGCAAAAAATAGTTTTCCATCACAAAAATTTTGAAAAGTTGTGACAAAGTAACAAGAAAATAGCAACAACAACATCATCAAGCCTCTATCCCACTGCGTGGAGTCGGCTATATGAATTATTTTTCTCCATTGTGTACGGTTAAAGATCAAATTCTCATTTAAATCTAATAAAAAATGTCATATCCAAAATTTTCTAACCAAATTTTTTTAGATATATCTCTACATTTCTTAATGTAGGTCAAATATAATATATCTACTCTCCTAACCTGGTTATCAGAAGGCCAACGTTTTATGTGATCAAATCATCTAAGAGGACTCTATCTAATTTTATTTGCCACTGGAGCTACTCTAACCTTTTCAGATATAAACTCGTTTCGCATTTTGTCTCTAAGAGTGAAGCCACTCATCCACCTGAGCATCCTCATCTCTGCAAAACTTAATTTTATGCATCTCTCTTTATAGCAAGAAAACAACGTCCAAATAAAATTGTGGCTACTATCTGAAAAACAAAGCAGCCAAAAAACAGTACCAAATAGACCCTTAGTCTCTCATCTTAATGCTTTATGCAGGCAAACATTTCATTCAATATTTGCTTGCTTAAGTAATAGACAAGACGTTCATTGCTCTGATCACATCATATGCATTTTAAAGATTGGGTGCAACACATTGTTTTGAGATCCTCATAATTATCACTGGAAGGGCTACATCAGTTAATATGATTGCTATATTGCAGGCAAAATCAATCAGATTTCTGGAGGATCAATAGCTTTTAAAGGGTTAGTTCTCGTAGCTATATAGCACCTAGTAGTACTAAGAGCAGCAGGTACTTCTGTTAGATAAGGAATGGCAAGCACAAATTTCACTTAAGATGTAATTTTCAAGTAATGTGATCTGTTTGTCGAAATGTAACAAAGTGCGAGTAGTTTATAGCAGAAACTCACAGCATATTGTGCAAAAATTCACCCTTTCGTTTGGGACGGCTTTCTTAATGCTTCTTAATATGGCTTTTTAAAATTTTGGTATTAGAAAGCTGCTTTAAGAAGCAGAAAGAAAGCTGTCCCAAATGAAGCCTTAGTTCACTCACCAGGTTGAACAATTGCCTGGGCTTGCTGGAAGCAGTGGCCACTTTTCCAGTCCCAGAACCAAAGGCTTCCATTGTCACCTTTCAAAAGAAGAAAAGTTACATAGTGAATGCAAATGATTTCACTATTTCAGGTTAGATAACAGATTTTTTTTTTTATAGAGCTATTATTATACCTGCAGTGGCAAGGATGCCATCTTCATTTACTGCCACTGAATTTACAATCGACTTCTGCTGTGATCTGAAAATAAGGTTTTGAATTGGCTTTAAAGCATAAAGAGCATTATTTATCTCTCAGCTATTAGGCACAACTGTATTTACAAGATATATGCATTCATTGCATGTCAAGACAGAATATTGCATATATTTTTAAGGTTTAAATGATGGGGGGTTGCACAAAGAGAAGCAAAAAGGGTAGGTAAAGAGAGAATGAAAACACAAATTTAACAATTATAGAGTAATAAAAATGAACAAAAATTGTATCAAGTTGATCTTAAAAGCCATTAAATTTGTTTTGACATTAGTATAATATAACCTCTTCATATACAGCGGTAATCTCAAAATAAATCTAAAGTTTTTTAAGCTCGTTTTATTGAAACCCAACCAAAATCACCAAAACTTAAAAATATGCTTCAGACATATACAAGGAATATAAATCAAACAAATATTGTGTAATATACTTGTTGCTTTGATATTCATTCTAACCAAATCAATTAGACACCACCTCAAACATATCAGGTTAGTTAAAATCTGAAGATTATCTATGCCTATATTGTTTAACACAACAATTTGCAATTTTGCCTAATAGGATAATTAGAACCAATTTTTATAAATAGACACCTTGATCAAAATGGCATAAACTCTAGTTTTAGGGTATATTTGTTACGACTGCAGTATTTTACAAAATTTGTTGTGAAGTTGTTGTGGGGAAAACAACTTACCTATCATGATTGCAAAAAACAATTTTCCATTACAAAATATTTTGACAAGCAATGACAAAGTAACACGAAAATAGTAACAACAATATCATCAAGCCTCTATCCTGCTAGTGGTGTCAGCTACATGAATTATTTTTCTCCATTGTGTCATGTTAAGGGTCAAATTCTCATTTAAATCTAATATAAAAAAGGTCATGTCCAATATTTTCTAACCAAGTTTTTTTTGGATCTATCTCTACATTTCTTAACATAGGTCAAATCTAATACATCTACTCCTAACCGGGGTCATCGGAAGGCTGACGTTTTATGTGATCAAACCATCTAAGAGGACTCTCTCTAATTTTATTTTCCACGGGAGCTACTCCAACCTTTTCATGTATAAACTAGTTTCACATTTTGTCTCTAAGAGTGAAGCCACTCATCCACCTGAGCATCCTCATCTATGCAAAACTTAACTTAATTTTATGCGTCTCTCTTGATAGCAAGAAACAACATTCAAACAAAATTGTGATTGCTATCTGAAAAACAAAGCAGCCAAAAAACAGTACCTAATAGACCCTTAGTCTCTCATCTTAATGATTTATGCAGGCAAACATTTAATTTAATATCTGCTTGCTTAAGTAATAGACAAGACGTTCATTGCTCTGATCACATCATATACATTTTAAAGATTGGGTGCAACAAATTGTTTCGACATCCTCATAATTATCACTGGAAGGGCTGCATCAGTAAATATGATTGCTATATTGCAGGCAAAATCAATCAGATTTCTGGAGGATCAATAGCTTTTAAAGGGTAGTTCTCGTAGCTATATAGCACCTAGAAGTACTAAGAGCAGCAGATACTTCTGTTAGATGAGGAATGGCAAGCACAAATTTCACTTAAGATGTAATTTTCAAATAGGTTGATCTGTTTGTCAAAACGTAACAAAGTGCGAGTAGTTCGTAGAAGAAACTCACAGCATATTGTGCAAAAATTCACCCTTTGGCAGACTAAACTTCTTAATATTATCTGCCGATCCTGATACAAAAGTTTGCCTGCCAATTAATTACATATGAACAACTAAGTCAAACAAACCTATAATGAATAAGAAAAGGAGCAATTTTTTTGTTTAAAATTTGGTGCAGAGAAAACCATGCAGATCAGTGTAAGTTGAGTGAACTTACTCTGTTGGATGCAACGCTAATGAACGAACAGATTTCTTATGGTGGGTTAGTGTTAACATTGTCTTCCCTGTGTAGAGAAATTTTTAGAATCAGATATGACAGATTATGAACAATTTTAAAATTTGATAATGATAATTACCAGCAACAAGATCCCAAAACTTGATAGTTGTGTCATGAGAGCCAGTTACAACTTGTGGATCCTGAAGATACAAAAGACCAATGAGATAAATCAAAATATATATATATATATATATATATATATAAATGATGCATATATGTGTGAATAGTCCAAATAGTATGAAGTACAAAATATACTTTTTTATCCCTTATTATAAGGTTAAGAGGGCTAAAGAGAAAGCTACATATAGAGTAAAATGATAAAATAATAAATGATGTGATAAGTACAGACTAATGCAAACACCTGAATTGAGTTGGATAATACACGTGGGTCTCTTCCTCTGAAGTTCTCTAGCAAATATTTGGGCTAGTTTGCAAGAACTAATATGTAAGACGAGTTTGCAAAAGCAAGTCCCAATGAATAAGAGGCGAGTCCTCATGATTGAATGACAAAATCCTTGGGTGCAAGTAATTGAGAGCCAAGGACAAGTTCAGTCAATGAAGTCGTGCTTGTAGGCTTTATATGCATGTGCTTCCTATAGCTTGATTGAGGGCATCTATGGAACGCAGGTGGCTCTGATTGCAGGCAATTACTGTGGGAGAGCGAGTTCTTTTAGGAAGATTGCCCCTCAGGGTGAAGACCTATCTAGGCAAGTCCTTTAGATGAAACTACCAAAAATGAGCATATCTTCAATCTTATCCCTCATTGGCAAGCTTATGCGCCGCAAGCTCTACTGAGGTGAGTGGCAACTTGCTCACTGGTTGATAATGGCGACTATACTGTAGTGAGAGGCTTCCTTTGGGGCAAGGCTTATTTTGACAGCATGCTCCTAATCGAGTCCCGCAGAAAGAAACCTACTTAGATATCCAGAAGTTAACTAAATGGTCATATATGGGTATACATTTAATTCTCCGATTCATTTGATCCATCGCAGAGCGACTTACAAAAAAGAACAAGTAAATATAAGAAGAAAAGTATTTAATGTCTTCACCAATTGATAAAAGGGAAAGTAAATGAGAATTACTAACCTATTTTTACTATTGCCTTGAGTGAAGCGCCCTCCAAAATTCTCATTATGACATTGATTTGGCCACTACACTATCTCTAGCTATAAATAATGGTGAGGGGTGATGCTGTGGTTGCACTCCTCTTCCTTTGTTTTAAATGTTTTCTACTAACTCAATTGAGAGATGACTGACTTAAACCCTTGCGGGTAATGGACAGTAAAGAGATAAGGAAAGCACTTCTATATAAACACAACCCAGTGGAAATTGAGGGAAAGAAGTCCAACAAGTCCGCATAGAAGAATAAGGCAACTATGGTTGGGCCGAGTAGCTACTAGGGAGGAGCCAAGTCAAACTATAGAAGTATAGTCGGCAAGGAAATAGAGATTAGGCTCAGTAAGTCCAAGGTAACCCAGCTGACAAGGTGATGACGGTTGTGAAGAACCAAGGTGAGGATCACCCTTCGTGAGTTCTAATGATGTGGCTCTCACTAAAAGGCACACTAAGCAAGTCTCTGCATTGTAGGAAAGTTGTCATGAACCAAAGGTGGTGAATGCAATCTTGAAGTGGCAACTCCTCCTCCAAAAATAGTGCCAACTCAATCTCTTGTGAAACCCACTAAATCTTATGACCCCATGCTAGAGAAAGTTGACAATCGTAAACGACAAGAAGAGGTAAGAAGAGTTATTTCCTATTTTCAAACAAGTTAAATTTTTTTGTTGTGTGTCGCCAAACTCAAGCAAACCAAGTGTTCACCTGACCTTGAGCTAATTTCTAGGTCACCTATCAAACATGTAGGAGACTTCGGCACTGAATCGATGAGCTCCAAGCTTGTACAAGAAAACCATGGACCTCCACAATAGGCTGCTAGAGACTACTCTTAGTTTATTGGATAAAGAGTTGCCTTTTCTTGATTCTTCTCTCATACTATAGAGGTTGCACCATTGATGCAGGGTATGGCAGGCCAACACACACCTCGACCTCTATAAGAGACTATTTTGTGAGAAGAATGTTGAGGTCTCAAAGGTTGAGCATACAAGGGAGTAGGTGTATCCATCCCCAATCCAAGAACTCCCTGCTACCTTGCCGGTGATAACTCACTCCCCACCCATTGGTGGACAGGTTGTTGAGATCCTTGCCTTAGCGCCATTTTCCTTGGAAGCTATCACTAAGTGAGTTCATGTCTTAGAGAAGGAGCTTGCCCGCTCTCGAGCTGAGTCCAAGAAAAGGATTGAAGCCTTGGAGCTCAGCAATGGACCCCAACACTATGCAAGAGGTGTTAGAATTGAGGGGTAATGTGATAGTAACTCTCTGACTCCTGAAGTCGTTGCAGTTTGGTCGGTGTCCACTTCATCATATGACATCTAATAAGAAATGAGTAGTACCTATTGACCTCTTGTTAGATTCATTGTATAGGTTATATCCATTAGAGTGAGTAAGCTCCCCTACATGTAATATAATTTGGTAAGAAATTATGTATGTAAAAAGAAGTAATGAAAGTTTCCAAGTGTCGTGTATTCTTTTTGTTTGTGATTGCGAGTTACATCTTTGTTACTTTCTTTTGTTACTTGTTTCTTTTAAGATGACATTAGTATTTTAATGCGAAGATTTTTTTTTTTAATCTTTCCACATGCAAGTGACTATGATTTATAATTTTCTATTGATGATGACTCAATTTTTTAGATATAATCCGTATAAAAGGGCTATATGGAAAGGTACACCTAAAAAAAAAAAAAGATAAATGATCAAATACATAATGACACTGAGATGTGGACTAATGGTGCACATGTGACATTTTGACGCTGACGTGATCCTCTAGCAGCTTTTGGTATGTAATGGTGAGATTTTGGGGGCGAGTGCCTTAAGAGAGTATGCGTAATTGATATGTAATGAGAGTTTATGAAGGTGAGTCCTTAAGAGTGAATGGCATGTTACATGGGTGGACGTGGTTGAAAGCAGGGGAAAAGTTCAATTAGTGAAGAGGTGATCATAGGCTTTATAGATATGTGCTTCATGTGTCTTAATTAGGAGCATCTTTGGAAGGTGGGTGGCCTTAACTGCAGATAATTGTTGTGGGAGAGCGATTTCTCTTGGGGTGAGTGCCCCTCAGGACATAAGGCTGTTTGGAGAAGTCCTCTAGATGAACCCATCAAGAATGGGCGTATCTCTGATATGATTTCCCAAGGGAGAGCTCGAACATCGCAACCTACGTTGGGGTGAGAGGCTACTTACTCAAACATTGGTGTTAACAAATGCTTTGCATGGTGAGTCTTCCTTGCTGAGGCTCCCTCTAGCCGAGTCATGTGGACCAAAAACTGCTTAGATACCTGCAAATTGCCAACATGGGCATATATGGGTATACAATTTGAATTTCATTGATAGTAGTCCTCGCAAGTTTATTCTCCTATTTTATCTATTATTCTATATAAGAAAAGGGCAAACTTTCATAGGATTGAGGATACCATATATTTTTTTAAACATTTAATTCACATGTTCCTTCACAACCTCTTTAATAGTGGCAAGCTCTCTGATGGTCAAGTATGACACAAATAATCCCCTAGAACCCACAAACTCATCTGTGGGACTCAAAGGCCTTCTTGTATGAGATCCAACTCCACCAAGCTATATCTCTTTCTAAGATAATATCAATTCGTAACCATGCCTCTTCCAACAAGCTCAACTCTATCCAACCCACTATAATAAAAGATGAAGTTGAGGGGAATGGAGACATTGAAGCCATGTTCCAATCAATAAAGCGATCGTTGGAATACATGGTAGGTCATAGTTGAATGAAGATGTGCCCCGTATGATTTAAGAAAATATATGGCACTTTGAGTCAAAGTTTCAGACCCATATTTTCCTTTGCTTTCTTGGTTTCTCCTGCATGAGGTGAAGATGCATACGAAGCTCTTTAAGGGAAAAGGGCATGAGAAGTAGCCCACTCACTCACAGACAATGTTAGGTAGAGATGTTATGGAATGTATTACCATGGACCACTGTAATAAACAAAGACTTCAACTTCCAAGCCCTTGACATATTGCAATCTTACCAACTAATTCACAATCAATTCCCATGAAGAATCAATTATAATTTTGAGAGATTTACATTCATATCATATAACTCTTATGGTTTTATATATCTAACATCTAAATCTTTATATTTAGTTATACAATGCGCTGATATCTAAATCAGATAAAAAATACCACTAACATTAACTTATCTAATTTCACATGCATCTTTTTATTTATGTGTTTTGATGTGATTAGAAACTAAAGTACTATATAAGTAAACATAAAAATTTAGATGTTAGATATCTAAATACATAAGAATTCCATGATATCTATGTAAATTCCACTAAAAATTTTTATGCTGTCACTAAATCACCAAATCTCCCTATAATCAGACCCTCCTTAAAGCACTTTAATAAATCTCTTAATATTATGAGCCTTTTATATTTAAAATTAACTTAATTTCCACTTTTAAGGTTTATTTCCATTATTTAGCAACTTTTTCTATAAATTGGAAATCTAGCTTCAAATGTTTAGCCATA
Source organism: Dendrobium catenatum (assembly GCF_001605985.2). Classification (NCBI taxonomy): domain Eukaryota; kingdom Viridiplantae; phylum Streptophyta; class Magnoliopsida; order Asparagales; family Orchidaceae; genus Dendrobium; species Dendrobium catenatum. The sequence continues at coordinate 14,250,818 of NW_021319178.1, read as the reverse complement.
TTTTCAAAGGACTTGAATATATTTTGAAGTTTTTTCAAATTTTAAGATAAATACCTTTTATACTTAAATAACAAGTATAAGTATTCAATGTTGCCCAATATATTAAAAATTTTAAAATTATTACATGGTGGACTAGTTTTAAAATTATCTTTCAAATTTCTAATTTTCATGTTAAAGCCAAATGAAACAAATTAATTGCTACTCTATGATGTAAATGTTGAAGGACCACAAAAAGATGTGGCCATGAAACTAGTATGCTATAAAATGCATCATTGATCTAATGTGTATATCTATTATCTAATAATATTTAATTATTGATAATATTTCAAACTATTTTTCATACTTTCAAATTTACTAAATGATATGGAAAATCTTCCACAACAAACTTGATTATTTTACTAGAACTCTAATTTTGTGGTGAACTTTTGGTTCTATTTATTCTTAGTTTAGTAGTTATTACCGTATTTTCTCATAAAAGGTATGATATATGCATAGAGTTGCTAAATTTTTTAGTTCCTTACAATTGAATTTCTTATCTCCATCTTTTAAGGACAAGCTTTATCCATAGAACAGTTTTAAATATGAATTGCCTTTCAAAACCAGAATTATATATTTTTCCTAAACATATATTTATCTTGTGCAATTAAAACACTAGTTAAGACATGCTTCTATAATTCAAATTTCATCAATTATAGTTCTCAAAACAAAAATTGACCATACAATTTTATAACAATTAAAGACTAAAATGAGAAAAAAAACTTTTGTATAGGAAGTATCTATACCGTAGGTCGAGAAAAAACTGAGCAGACAGTGTTATCATGCCCTGATAAAGCACAGACCATAGCCTTAGTACGGATATCCCAGACCTAAAGGAGATGCAAAAAATTCAAGCTTAACATTGAACAAACCATTTTGAAAGATAATCTAACTAAAGAGCATTTTGCAATTTCTTTGAAATAAAGAGTAAAACAAATTTCAAAGGGGAAAATACATACCCGACAAACAGAATCACGGCCTCCAGTCAACAAAATATCAATTGTTGGATGAAGAGCTAAGCAATAAACACCACTGAGGTGTCCATGATAAGATCGAATTACCTGGGAAGATAACAGATTATGATATATGCAATAAAAAAACTGGTTATGGCTTTAGAAATATTAATTAATAAGTGAACATTAGCAAACCTTATTCTGTTCAAGGTCCCAACATTTAACTTGTTTGTCATCACCAGCAGAGAACAGATACGTATGGCGTTGACTCACAGCAAGTCCTAGACATTTAAAGGAAACAAGTAATTGGTTTCTTATATTTTTTAAAAACATTAAAGAATCTCCACTGAAGTAGTGCAGTTACTAATTTCTTCAACATATGCAACTAACCTCGGATTTGCTCAATATGTCCCGTCAATGTGAGTTTCAATCTTCCAGTTGCAACATCCCATATCTTTCAAAGAAACAGATGAATAGAAGAAGAGAGAGAACGAAAAAAATTAACATCCACACATAAAAGAAGATGATCAAAAGTATCATGGCACCTTAAAAAATCATCAAAGCAAACAGCCTACATCATTTTATCTCTTTGTCTGAACATGATTTCAAAGCACAAGTGAAAATGTCTGAGAAAAATAGATAGAAGAGGGAGGGATCACCAGGACATAAAGCTACATCCCTTGTTTCTTTATCTCTTTCTCTGAACATCATTTTATCCCTCAGCTTCCCGCCCCTGCCCCTACACCCTTATGTTCATCGCCACGAATAGCACCCACCATGAGGACAACACCAATGAGAGCAGACATGTTGTCACTAGTGTCCGTAAGAATATTTGAGATATATCTAGTGAAGTTCTCAATAAGGTATGGCATATGTATAATGATGCTTACCATGATAGCTAATAGGGGAGGGTGAGAAAGATATCCTCTCCTCCTAATTACCTTTTTCCTAATTAATTATTTTATTGTGTTATTTCATTGAACCTGGCTTAAATGTTTGTTATGACTTACAAGTTAATAAAGTTTTATTGAATGAAATAAAAATGAATAGTTGTGGAATAGATATGCATCCTAAAATTTAAAACTTCAAGATTTTTCTCGAATGAATTATTTTTTATCAATTAACCATAAGTTTATAAAATTATTTAAAATTATTTGTCAATTACTATATGAGGCCATAATTCAAAATTCCAAGAACAGAGATTTTCAACAATTTATTCAAATATATATAAAAATATGACCATAAAGAATTTCTCTTACTTGATTGAGGAGACTACTTGATTGGTGTTATGGTTTGCATTGTTAGACAAAGCTTACTTGCAAATGTGATCAATATGCCATAGAATGGAGTTTTTTTGAACCCTTTATAAGCCATAGCATTCAATGATAGAAGTAAAACTTGCTACATGTCAATGGTCTTGATGCATTTAGATTTTTTGCATTTTTTTTGTTTTGAACAATATTAGTTATATTTTCTATTTTTTGTTTTATTTTTATGCTATCCAATGATGGTGGTAAATCCAATGATCATGGTAGGAAAAGGTTTGGGTTATGCTTACCTTGGGTTTGCTGGCTTTGGGGTCCACCTTGTCCTTTGGGCTGTTTGCTGGTTTCAAATGGGCCTTGGCTATTTTCGGTTTGAGCTTTAGTTGTTGGAATTCTAGTGGTGCCAGCTCATTATTATCAAGTGGAGGTGTAGCTCATTATGAGCTGATGTTTAGTTCTGAAATTAAAGAAAAAGGAGCTAGATTTGGTGAGTGGAACTTGATCTTTCATCTTCCTTTTGACTCTTGGGCTGCTGCAGTTTTTCTATTGATTTTGCTCCCACGGGTAGCTGCTGCCTCTTCAGGTTGCTGCCTACTTTACAGCTGTGGCCCCCCTTTTTTACCGAAAAATGAACTTGGCTGTTTGATCTCTGTGCTTGGCTGCTGGAACCATGGCCTCCTTGTTTTTTGCTGTGCCATTTGGGATTTCTGTAAAGTAACTGTTGGCCTTTCATTTACCCATTTATGGGTGGATTTGAAGTGGTTTTTAGGCTGTTTAGTTTCCCCTCTATTGCCTATATATATGAGATTTTTTGAGATGAAGAAGGTTGGTGAATATTGAGAGCAAAGTTGATATAACCTGCGGGTTCTTCTTGGAAAAGCTTGAGAGCTTTGTCCATTCCCTCTTCTACCTCTTGGAAGGCTTGCGAGCTTCTCCACCCTTCGTCTGGGTTTCTAACCTCTTTCTTCTCAACGCAAGTTCCACTCCACCAGTATCTTTCTTTTAGTTCCGTTGGTAAAGTTTGTTGGCTGTTTTTTGGTGGATTTGTTGGCTGTTTTGGTGGCATTTGCTGGAGTTTGGAAGGATGTTGGACCCCTTTGCAGTGGTGGACCCTTGGTTTGCATATCTAAACATTATCTGAAATATATATTCCTACAATCGGTGCATGTGAGGAGTCCTCTTGTAGGATGTTCTGAGATAGCTTTTGTTTGTTTTTAGTTTGTTTCTTTTGCTAACTTTCTTTTGCTTTGGCTTTGTTGGATGATCGCTTCTTTTCTATTCTAAAATTTAGTTATTTATTTAGCCTATTTTGTTCTCCAAGTGGTGTCTTAAATTTCTAAAGAGCTAGTCTTGATTCTCTTTGTTGTTCTCACTTTGCGTTTTGCTTCAAGTTGCATACATCAGGTCTCCAACATTGAGTACATGTATGACAACTTTCACAGTCGAACCTAGAATAATGAATGGTGCTGACAATAAGGAATTAATTCCCATATAATAGAACGTGAGATTAAGCGGTCAGGCTCTGCAATGTCTCAATGGATATCCTTGCTTGAAATTTATAAAATATTGCATGGAAGTCACTAATTTGTGCATGTTTATAAACTTGGTATAAACCTGAATATTTGAACCCTATGAAAACATAATTGATATGCCTTTTTAATTAGTAATTTAATTTTTTTGTATAGCGCATAGAGCGGGTTTCCTAATTGCATTGACCCAAAAGAATGAACTCTTTTCCCATATTATTGAATCATCAAACCTTAATGAGAAATTAAAATAACTAATATTTCATAGTTCAAGATACCACAAGTCTAAAGATGAAATCCAACCAACAAGACAATTTGTAATCGTACTTCTCCACAAAAGTCAAGCTTTATATACTAAGAGATAAGTCAAGTCTTTAATGAAGAGTAGTATGAAATGTTTTATTATTCAAAATTGGCCAACTTCGGAGCCTTGAACTTTATATCGAGATTATAAGTACTAATAGCTAAGTACAAAAGACAAAAACCACAACAGCAGGGAAAAAATGTTCTAATATTACTAAGCACTGCATTTGCTATCCCTCACAAGGTATGCTTATATTTCTTGAGCTTAAGCGTGATGCTAATGATTTTGGGATAGAATTTCCATATAACAAATGATAATGTACTTAAAAAATTAGGTATTTGTTTAAAAGAACTGACGCGACCCCCCCCCCCCCCCCCCCCCTTCCTTTCCCCTTCTTTAAGGCTTGTGTCAATGCTAAAGTGGTTAAGGAAGGAATAGGATAGAGCATGCTCATGGTGGATTGTTGTGGTTGACAGTAGGCCTCCCAACCTCAGCCTAAAATGGTGGGATAAGTTAAGACAGCCACACACACAGGTCATGTCTCTTAATATTAGAGTGATCAAATGTGGAAATTTTAAAAATTAAAATGAGATTTTCATATTTGTTTACTAACAAGAAGAAAAAGGCTATTATGAAATATCATTACCAAAAAAAGGACATGAATTAGTTATGAACAAGATAGTCAGGCTCAGTTTTTATTAGAAAGATGAAATTCAATAGTGAACAAATCCATTTTGATAATCTTTTTGTTAAACAAACAATAAAAGTTTAGGATGTAGCACTTCTCCAACTTTATCCACTTTAATGCATAGCAAACATGCCACTAAAGAAAAAAAGGAGCAAAAATAGAGTGTGGAGAGATACAAATAGGAAAGCAAGGAGTGTATGGTTGTGTGTGTGTGCGTTTGTGCGCGCGCGTGAGAGAGAGAGAGAGAGAGAGAGAGAGAGAGAGAGAGAGAGATGGGTTAGCCAATAACTATCCATAAGTCTATAGTAAATACTAACAACAGAAGTATTGCCGGCATCAAATAAAGAAATGTATGATGTATTTTATTATTGTTGATGAATATTAGAGGGCATTTTCATCATTCATTAAGAAAAAGATGGCTACGATAAGGACTCATATAAAAAGTTGGCTAGCTAATCGAGTTGAACTATTTTATAAAACTTGCACCTTTCTATAAAATCAGGCCAACTGCATAGGCATAATTGTCATTTTCCTTTATATATATAGTAACTGAGATGCCTACACATTTTTTATATAGCAACTGAGATGCCTACTAATTTTTTATAACATAAAAGATTTAAAAAAAAAAACCTACCACAATTTCAATTTTAAATTATAACCAACCTTTATTGTTCGATCCGCCGAGCCAGTACAAAACCATGAATTGCTAGGATCAAAGGCAATGGATCTCACCCATCCCAGGTGACCACTGATGACCTACAATAGTAAAATGAATAAAATATATAAATAAGGAAACATTCCAGCATGTAAAAGATTCTTGTTATTTGCGGCTAAAAATTTTGGTTAGAGAATAGTATGTCTATGTTGAAAAAAGAACTAAATCATGTGTATGAGCTTATGTGGTACTAGCATCCTTCTAAATACTTTCACATGTCCAAGACCACGCAATTTATAGAACATCAAGTCTAACATAGGCTTCGTTTGGGACTGCTTTTTATTGCTTTCTAAAAAGGAGTTTTAGTACAAATTTTTTTATTTTTGTACTAAAGTTTTAGAAAGCAATAAAAAAGCCGTCCCAAACGAAGTCATAGTCTAATTTGTTGATCCCGTCTCTCTCCTATAAATAAACAATAAAAAACTACTAGCCCTGAACTAAGGAATTGTAATCACTTTGAATAAATGTATATGAAAGAAGGCATGTTTTATTTTCATTGCACAACTTCCAAGCTCAAAGATGATAACTGGAATCCAAGAAAATTATCAGCTAACCCATCACAGCTGAACCTCCAAACTTAAGAATACCTGTTTATAAATACTGCTGTTTTAACAAATTTTCTATGTATATTTGACTAAGCCTACCATTACTCATTAGTCCACAGGAAGATTACTACTAGATGTGCTAGTAACTGCTTCCATACATGAATGATTTCAAAATTTGACCTTCATACTCATTCAATTGCAACTGCTGTATGCTCATTGTAACTAATGCCATAGTATCCAAAACAAGTATAGATGCAAAAAAGAAGAAAAATGGTAAACATAAACGTCTAAAAAAAACAGCGTGCAATATTTTGTTTGGCAAGAAAGAGACTTAGCAATGGCATGCATAGAGACCAGTCGGTAGAAATAAGAAGGTAGCATTGCAACAGGATGTCCAGATAAATTGTTGGGGCCGTCCTCTCTAGAAATGGCTAAAGGTTGGGTTTGGATCAGAGTTTCGGTTATCTCAGATCTATTTAAATTATTGCTAATATGTACTCACAACCACACCATAGAAATGCAGGTCTGTGATAGGAAGTGGAACCTTGGGCAGAATATTGGTATAACACTTCATTTCACAAGGCGGCGCAGATCACACCTTTCAAGGTGCTTTATGGGAGGGATCCTCCAACCCTGATACAGTACAGGCCTCATTCTACATCAGTGTCCTTAGTGGAGCAACAATTGTCTAAAAGGGATGAGATCTTGGGGGAGCTGAAGAACCACTTGTTACGAGCCCAGAACATCATGAAGCAGGCAGCAGATCATCATAGGAACTAGGAAGGATGTTCAATTTGAGATTGGGGAATTTGTTTACTTGAAGTTGAGGCCTTACAGGCAGAATACTTTAGCAAGGAGGCTAAGTGTTAAGTTGGCCCCAAGGTATTATGGCCCCTATGAGGTAGAGCAGAAGATTGGGAATGTAGCATATCGCCTGAAGTTACCACCCACTACTACGATTCATCCAGTCTTTCATGTGTCCCAGTTGAAGAAGTTCAAGGGAGATTCTGTACCAGTCGATACTTTGCCGCCAACATTATCTGAAGATGGTACAAGCCTACTAGAGCCGTCTGCCTTGAAAGGGGTCAGACACACTGAGGACGGAGGGAAGGAAGTTTTGATTGAGTGGAAAGATCTACCGACACATGACGCAACTTGGGAGACCTATGAGATCATACAAGCTCAGTTTCCTGCTTTCAACCTTGAGGACAAGGTTAATCTTTGGGCGGGAAGTGATGATGGACCGGCTCGGTCCATTGCCACACCGGCCCCTGTGGGGCCGGTACTCACTTACTGCAGGCGGAGAACCCGCCTGCCTGGGCGGACAAACCAAGGGGGGGGGAGTAAAGGGGTGGGCCCCTTGGGCTCACCAAATTGAAAAGGTGGGATGAGATGTTTGCCCTAGGGGTATTGAGGGGATTTTGGGGGGTTTTATGTGAGAGTTAAAAGTGTGTTAGGGGGGCTTTTTGGAGGGATCTTGTTTTGTGGCTGTTTTAGGTTTCTTCTTCTCTAGGGCTTGGGAGAAAGCTTCCCTTCTCGAATTGGGAGCATTGTATCCGTGGAAACTTGTAAGTCTTTTGATATTTGAGTAAACGAAGTGTTTGTGAGTGTTTTCATCCAAGAAATCTTCTTTTCTCCCACTATTTTTGGGCTGTTTTCTTGGATTCCGAATTTTTGCAACTCAAGTTCCATCAGATTACTACTAGATGTGCTAGTAACTGCTTCCATACATGAATGATTTCAAAATTTGACCTTCATAATCATTCAGTCGCAACTGCTGTATGCTCATTGTAACTAATGCCATAGTATCCAAATCAAGTATAGATGCAAAAAAAGAAGAAAAATGGTAAACATAAACGTCTAAAAAAAAAGCATGCAATATTTAGTTTGCCAAGAAAGAGACTTAGCAATGACATGCAAAGAGACCAGTCGGTAGAAATAAGAAGGTAGCATTGCAACAGGATGTCCAGATATATTGTTGGGGCCGTCCTCTCTAGAAATGGCTAAAGGTTGGGTTTGGATCAGAGTTTTGGTTATCTCAGATCTATTTAAATTATTGCTAATATGTACTCACAACCACACCATAGAAATGCAGGTCGGTGATAGGAAGTGGATGCAATTTCAGCACAAGAAATTTAGGAAGAATATAACACAAACTTTTTTTATTGAAATAACTAAGAAGAAAAACACATGATACGGCTCTCTCAAATCCCTAACCGTCGGCTAGAGCCCATCCAAGTAAAGAAAACTAATGGGGGTCCACCCGCTCAGCCGTCGGTCCATCAATCTGCTCTATCAGGAATATCTCAGCACACAAAAATAGAACAATATTTTTAATTAGCACAGTATGAGTTATCCTAAATGAAGCATGGAATAGAAGCGCTATTGGGAGTAACTCACCTTTTAAGCTTTGTTATAAAAACGCTCATGCAAACAAACAGATAAAGGATCACAAGCCTACTCTCTTTGGTTCAATGCCCAATGTTTAACACACAAATGCAAACATTTAAAAGCTGATAACAGGTGAAATATCTGACAATGCAGGAATGGAAAATATCTCCAAGAACACAGATCATCTTCACCATTATTAGCCTGATATAATTATTGGGTTTGGCATCTCTAAGAATACTCATTAACAAAAAATGAAAAACAGAGCCATCTTACACTTTTAATGACATGTATAAATAGAGGATTAGCATACTCGATAGTTCTTCCATGGAGGATGCCAAGTAGGACGAGGCCATCTGCTCGGGATTCGTTCCATAAGTGCTGATGTTGATGGAAACCTTCAAGGGCACACAAGCTGACTGTCAAGTTAATATTTGAAAAACAAATATTAAGGGGCATAGAAAATATTGAAAAAATTCAATAGCTATGCCCATCATGGTATGACTACATCCAAGCTAACAAGGATGGTATGACTACATCCATCAATTTCATTAACTCCATGCATTACAAGCATCTTTTTTCACATTATTAAGGAATTGACATGCAAAAAATCTTAGTTGCTTTCTTTGTTGTAAAGCTTCAGGAACTTGTATAAACCAACAATCATGGATTGCATTCATCTTAGTTTGTTAAGGATAGCATGTCTAAGCCTCAGCACAGAATAATATCTTATGATCTCACGATCTTCTGAAGACTGATTCCATCATCCTAAAGAGCAAAGACCTTCTGCATTAAAAAATCGGCAGATGGCTTCAAAGAAAGTGCAACGCCTACTCTTCTATAGATTTGTAATTGTACAGAATTATAAACTCCATGAGATTCCTCATTAATTGGCAATCCCCAATGACAAAGCATTGTAACTTATGTTTTGTTGGAAAGCTCTCCAGCCTAATAACATTCCAGATAACTATAACTATTGTGTATCATTCTTAGCAGAGCATCTCACATAATAGTTCCTAAACTAATATATATAAATGGGAAAAGACCCACCTTGACTAACCCATTTCAAAAGGTAAATTAAGTTATCTGCAATACACCATTTTTAAAACTATGATACTAAATCTTTTCAAGGAAAAATCAACCAACATGCTAAATAGATGAGTTAAAAGATTATTGCCAGATGATCTAAGCAAACGAAAAAGAATTTGATTAGTTAATGCCAGATAAAACCAAACTAAAGTTTCAGGTTAATAATATAAGCCCAATATGATTAGTTCAAGAATGTAGGGCTATGGGGTCACCCATCCATACCCACGTCTAAAAAGAAAGTTAATGCTAATATGGGGTAAAAATATGAGAAATAGGAGAGTTACATAGATATAGTGCAAAGGGAAAACAACATAAGAGAAGAAAAAAAAAAAAGAAACCATGCATTAAATTTGGTATTCCTATGTAATAAAACAAAAGAGGGAAAAAACTTGAAGGAGCAATGGCAACCATCTTAAGAAGAGATGTCAAGAATGAGTACAAAAGTATACAATAAGAGTACAATATAAATCATAACAAAGAATGAAGGGATGATAGATAGCCAAAACTAGACCAAAGCTTCCATGCACCCTTTTGAACCATTTGATCCAAAACAAAAATGAAAACTTAAGCAAAAGAGCCGTTGAACAAAATTTTATCATTTTAAGCTCAAGAACCCTAAACAAATAAAACAATAGGGTTTAATTTGGTTGCCTATAAGTAAAAGAAGTAACACATGCCCCTCTAGAAGTGACTTCAAGCTACATGAGATGGGAAGTCATAATGGGTAAAACCATTCAAATCACTATCAAGCTGAGGAGTTACTCCAGTTTGATTTTCAACCAAATGCCATGAAGTGACCCACTTGCCTCACTATAAACTTTAGGAAGCCAGTTACAAGCAAGTAAATAACCCACACAAATGGAAAGAATTCGTATTCTTTTCATATTTGAAATACTCAACGAATTTAAGAACAAGTGAATTTTGTTTGAATGATGAACCAAAGATAAAGTACCAAAGTTATTGAGATTAAAAAAATACAAAAAATGGGGCATGGATAAACCTTTCAAAAGACCCAGAAAATGATACCACGGCACCTGAGACGCTTCTGCTAGGGATACCTGACTCCCTGATGACAAAATGACAGTTAGGAACAACATCTTACAATTTATAGAAGCAATAGACATTGCAATGGAAGACATACAATGTTTTAGGTGGCATTGTTGGCCCAGGTATAATAGCATTTTCACTTCCACCTTTTTCGAGATCCTTTATATCATCTTTGCCTGCAAAAATTTCAAGGACAAATTCAATGTAAGATTCCAACTAAATTTTTTAGTTTTCAAAGTAACAAATTGGCAGAGTAAATTTTTTATTTGTCTCAAAACTCATGCACATTATTGATGAATCCTTAGCAAGACTACTATGAAAGGCACATAGTACTATTACTGAATTATTTTTAATAGCCTGGCCTCAAATGTGCAAATAAATGGATTTTATTACAATTTGAAATCATCTTTTCAAGTTTTTGCTTCTTAAAAGTTGTTTACAAGCTCAGAAATATTTAATTATGATTTTGCTAACCATCTTAAGATATTGTTTATAGGTTCATGCACCAAGAAAAAACTATGAATGGTTAAAGTCTCCAAGCACCTGGGAGAGCCAAAGCAGATGATGTAGGTGCTTTATCCCTTTGAGCATTTGCATCATTGCTAACTTGATCCTGGCCTTGATTAGATGAAAGATTCTTCACTGAGCCATACTCTGCATTTAGCTTCAAAAAAGGCCGCAAAAAAAATTAAAGTGTCAATCACTCTTATTTTAAAGGAAGAAAAGTATCTCTAATATAATCACAAAAATAGATGCTTTTTATTCTTTGCTTGCAGAATTTGAAGACAGAAAGAAATCTCAACAATTACAATGGAGGAATTCATATATTTGACCTACAAATATCCATAAAGAAAAGCCGAAAAAGATAACCATAGTTTCCAATAAACCAAATTTTGCGTAGTTCGAATTCGGCGGCAAGTAAACACTGACCTTGTAGCTAATTCGAATCTGCTTGCTGATAGATGAGACGCGCAGGATTTAAAAAAAAAAAAACTAAAGAATATTAGATTGCAGAAGAAAAATAGGGGTTAATTTAGTTGCCTATAAGTAAAAGAAGTAACACATGCCCCTCTAGAAGTGACTTCAAGCTACATGAGATGGGAAGTCATAATGGGTAAAACCATTCAAATCACTATCAAGCTGAGGAGTTACTCCAGTTTGATTTTCAACCAAATGCTATGAAGTGACCCACTTGCCTCACTATAAACTTTAGGAAGCCAGTTACAAGCAAGTAAATAACCCACACAAATGGAAAGAATTCGTATTCTTTTCATATTTGAAATACTCAACGAATTTAAGAACAAGTGAATTTTGTTTGAATGATGAACCAAAGATAAAGTACCAAAGTTATTGAGCTTAAAAAAATACAAATAATGGGGCATTGATAAACCTCTCAAAAGACCCAGAAATTGATACCACAGCACCTGAGACGCTTCTGCTAGGAATACCCGACTCCCTGATGACAAAATGACAGTTAGGAACAACATCTTACAATTTAAAGAAGCATTAGACATTGCAATGGAAGACATACAATGCTTTTGGTGGCATTGTTGGCCCGGGTATAATAGCATTTTCACTTCCACCTTTTTGGAGATCCTTTATATCATCTTTGCCTGCAAAAATTTCAAGGAAAAATCCAATGTAAGCTTCTAACTATTTTATTTTTCTTTTCAAAGTAACAAATTGGCAGAATAAATTTTTTATTTGTCTCAAAACACATGTACATTATTGATGAATCCTTAGCAAAACTACTATGAAAGGCACATAGTACTATTACTGAATTATTTTTAATAGCCTGGCCTCAAATGTGCAAATAAAAGGATTTTATTACAATTTGAAATCATCTTTTCAAGTTTTTGCTTCTTAAAAGTTGTTTACAACCCAGAAAGATTTCATTCTGATTTTGCTAACCACCTTAAGATATTGTTTTTAGGTTCATACGCCAAGAAAAAACTATGAATGGTGAAAGTCTCCAAAAACCTGGGAGAGCCAAAGCAGATGATGTAGGTGCTTTATCCCTTTGAGCATTTGCATCATTGCTAACTTGATCCTGGCCTTGATTAGATGAAAGATTCTTCACTGAGCCATACTCTGCATTTAGCTTCAAATAAGGCCGCCAAAAAAAATTAAAGTGTCAAACACTCTTTTTCTAAAGAAAAAAAATTATCTCTAATATAATCACAAAAATACATTCTTTTTATTCTTTGCTTGAAGAATTTGAAGACAGAAATAAATCTCAACAATTACAATGAAGGAATTCATATATTTGACCTACAAATATCCATAAAGAAAAGCCGAAAAAGATAACCATGGTTTCCAATAAATCAAATTTTGCGCAGCTTGAATTCGGCGGCAAGTAAACACTGACCTTGTAGCTAATTCGAATATGCTTGCTGATAGATGAGACGCGCAGGATTTAAAAAAAAAAACTAAAGAATATTAGATTGCAGAAGAAAACATTCAAGTGAGTAAGAGATAAATAGGGGATGGTGGAGCCTTCAAAAGGCTAGGGTTTAGAAGAAGAGGGAATGAGAAAAAATAAGACCTTGCAGGGTCGGAAGGCCTGTAATGGCCATGTATGGGGGAAAATAGATCGAAGGCGCGCTTCAGGGACTTGAGACTAAGCTTCTTCAGAGACTGTGGCTCAACAGGCTCCATAGCGGTGGCGGCGGCGGCCACCGTTCCAGGCATCTGTCGAGTTCTCTCTCTCTCCCCCGCTCACAATAACCAGAAAAATCGGCCGATCATTTGCGAAATTGAGGAGCGACACTTTTTGTTGTTTTTGTACTTCTTTTAAGTAAGAAAATACTATTTTAGTTATATAATATTAGATTAATTATTTTACATTTTAATATAATATTATAATTTAAACTCTTCTCCAAACTTATAGACATTTTATTATATTTATAGGAAAATACAAAAAATGAATTATGGTGCTCGGATGCTCTAGACACTTGCACTGCGTCGCCTATAAATTGAATTAACTGCATTTCCTTGACTTAGCAGTGCTGGAATTTGACGTCGCGGCGTTGTATAGACAGAGACTAGGTGTGAGAGCTCGTTCCTTTGATTTTTTTCCTCTCTAGATTTGATTTTCCTCCCAGGATCGTCTGGGACGATATTGAGATCGTCCAGGACGATCAGTGCATTCAAACAGCTGATTTTTCTGGAAGTGGATCGTCCTGGGACGATCAGTGCATGGCAAAATCCCGAGAGCAAGGGTTTTTGGCAAATTAATTATCGTCCTGTATCGTCCTGGAAAATCGTCCTAGACGATTGAAAATTGGTCATAGCGTCTTGGACGATGTGGCGATCGGCCAGGACGATCAGACTTATTTTATAAGCAAATCAGCTCGATTTGAGGAGAGAGAAAACATTTTTATAAAACCAAAATATAGGAGGAGAGAGAAAGAGAAGGAAAGCGAAGGAAAAGCTCGCTTTCGGAGGCCACGGAGCACTTTTCGTCCGACGCCGCTGTTGGGAAAAGTGTTTATCTCGTGGTAATGACTCTGAATATTATTTATGTTTTCAGAGATATCGAATTTTGATCGTATTGTGCACTGTTTTGTGTTTTTGTGATCGAAAAACGGACCCGGTTTTGTATTGACACAACTTTCACCGTACAACTTTTAATATGTTATAGATACGAATATTCTACACGATTTGATTATTTTCTGGAACGATTTCACCAGTTATTTTGCGTGATTTTGATCGAATAGAAAAATATCAGGATGTTTATTGATATTGATTCAGTAGAATAATAGTCTTATATTATTGTTGTGAACATTCTATTGTAATTTGATAAATTGTGATTTTGTATGATTTTTGTGTAAATTTGATAAACTGTCGTTACGCTGCCGAAATTTCGTACGATTTCCGATTTTTCTGAGATTGATGAATTGAATAGATACGCATATGAATGTTGTTATGATTGCTCTACATTGTTCTTATATTGACTATTGAATACTGTAAGACAAGTGGAGCATGGTTGAACGTTGGTTGGAGATTGACTTGACCTGTACATGATGGTGGGCCGACGGGCTTTTCTTTAAACTATTGATCATTGATATAACGATTGGGAGTCATAAGGAGTTTAATATGCTGACGGGCGGCCGACGGGCACAGAGTGACGACTCTTATTGAAACCAACGTATGGATATCTACAACAGCAACATGGATTCTACAACAGCAGAATAGCCAGTGATTGTACTTGTTCAGTATTATTGTATTGAAGTGCATGTGTACAGTATTGACATATGGATTTACTGCTTTATTGATTTGATCGAATTTATGGATTTACTGTATCGTACGATTTCATCGATTTCATTGATTGATCGCTGAGCATTGATACTACTGAGCATAGATATTGATATGGATGGATATAGATATTGTATAGATTCATTGATACTATTGCTTCTGCACCATATTAACCTGCTGCATTTGATTCATTGCTA
>NW_021319178.1:14180079-14235708 GCF_001605985.2 Dendrobium catenatum | reverse complement strand
TTTTTGAGCGAAGTTTCGCAGGATGAGTCTTGTTCAACCCCTCGATTCCGTGACAGAAGAAGCGAAGCCCGAAATTTTAGTGAAAGGTGCAGTTTTGGAGGGAAAGGAGAGGGAGTTGGCGACCATGGGAGCGGGTCCTCTTGCATGTGCCGATAACTGTGATTATGGCTTCGACGGTGGTTCATTTAGGGCAGAAAAAGAGAAGGATCAGGAGGTGGATGTTATTGGATGTGAGGAAGAGATTTATACGGCTGCCGTGAAAGCTGAAAACCCAGACGCGGACGCTACCGAGCACTCGAGCTCATTTGGGGACACGTTCTCTGGATCAGATGAGGGCTTGAAGATTAACTCCAGTGATGTGGAGGTGGAGTCACCGTTATTTATCGAGAATGGGCATCAGCGGGCCGTCGGCGGTCCTGTCCGGCTTTTTAAGTAGGTTCATTTATTATGCCTTCAATTATTCTGATCTGTTACTTCATCCCTGATTTAGCAATCTATAATTTCATATGTGTAGTTTTACAGTCGCAGCAAACAGTTAGGAAAAATCGCATTTCTTAGCAAGACTTGCGCTTAGTAATCTGATTCATATGTGATGCTAACAGTCCTATTCTCGTATGGTGGAAGCTAAGGAAGATGGACGGGTGCCTTTTTAATCTTTATTCAAGTTGGCCTTCTTCTTCTTCTCCCCATTGTCTGTACAAATAGGTCTTTCCCATATTTACACACCACAACTATCCAAGAATGTGTCGATCTACTTGCATTTAAGACAATGCCTCTTAGACCTTTTTGGCGTGGTAAGGAGGCGCATAAAAAAGTTCTTCATAATTTTATGTGTTATGTGTAGTTCAAGCATGAATTTGTACAAGCTTAATGTTTATGGTGAAATGGCAGCTAAGTCTTTGGGCTTGTTGTTAATAAGATAGTTTTTTTATTAGATTGTTAAGTTGAAGAAATATTTTTTGGTTCGGCATTTCATGGTTGCATTTTTTGTTGGGATTTGCTTGTTTATAAACAGTCATAGATTCATATTTTTTTGTAGGATTTTGTATGTATGTATGTGTGTGTGTATAATTGGTTTGTTATTTTTACTATTAGTCATTTCTCATGCATTTCAACCATCATAGGTTGAAGAATGAGTAATTTATTAAGTTTATAGGATTATTAAGCTAAAATTCTCAAAGAAATATGAACTACTAGATATATTTCTGGCACATAATTTTGACTATGTTTTTATGTAAGTCTGTTATCTCATGCCGATCCAACCTTATAGCTCATTATTGGTTTGAAGCCATTTGATTCCATCTTGAACCGAGCCAACTTCAGCTCATGATTGGCTTAAAGTCATTTGATCATATCCTGAACTGAACGAAGTTTGATTATAGTTTATCTTGGTCGGATCTCGATCATTTTTTAATCTCCTAATACAAATTTTTAGTTTAACATATAGCCACTCACAAACATATAGATTCATATACATGTTTATATGCATTTATTTACGGTGACACACACACATACACTCTCTCTCTCTCTCTCTCTCTCTCTCTTATCCATACATGCATGTATATACATTTCAATCCAATCTTCAGCTTGTTATATTTGATCTAGGGTTTGCTTGATCCTCAAGGATCAGCTCAATTTGAATTCATTCCAAGCTAGGCTTCCTTATTATCCGGCTCATTGACTTCGATTCAAGTCAAAATTGCTCTAATCTTTTAGCAATGTTGATTTTTAAGCTAAATTCATAGCCCTTCTTTGGTAAGTCATGGGCTTAAAACTCCTTTTCATTTATTTGTTTTGCAATACATGGCCACTATGTAGACTTTTGTTATTGATCAAGTAGTACATTATGTTGAGCTGCAAATTTGAGTGAATGTTTCTTATGATTGTCACTTTGGCCTTAAAAAAAAAAACGATCAAGAGATAAACAATAAGTTCATTTAGAAGATTTGCTCTTGTAGATAGTACATTTCTTAAATACGGTATAGCAACTTCTATAAATTGCCCAAGTTACAAAACTTGTGCCCTGATTCTGCGGGTCTGTTATTGAGTAAAATAATGCACTAACTATTATTCCATCTAATTTAAAGTTGTGCTTAACTTCTCAGGAAGAGCAAAGTGACTGCTGATTGGAAAAAGTTTATCAGTCCTCTTATGTGGAGGTGCCAATGGTTAGAACTGCGGATGAAAGAATTGCAATCACAAGCTTTAAGATATGATAAAGAACTAGTGGCTTACAAGCATGAAAAACAACTGCAGTTAAAAATGATTGATCTAGATGATTCTGTTTCAAGATCAGTTCCTTTAGCTTGTAAAAGGCACAAAAAACCTGCCATGAAGAGAAGAAAAAGGATAAGAAATGAGGATAGTGTTAATATATCATCATATATGTCAAACCACAATATATTCTCATACTATGGTAATTATTTTTGCTATTTCTTATTGGTTTCTTGCTATTGCCTGAATCATTTATTATATCAGGCGTTACAATGTCATGCAGAAAAAAGGAGAGGGGACACAGAGGGCCACTCTGTTGATGATGACTTCTCTGATCAAGGTGAAAATGCTTCTGTTAGATTCAGTTACCTACTCTTTGTGAATGTTTGCCAATAATTCGTGTTCCTTTATTTTTGTTTCTACAAAAGTTGTACCATAAAAACTCCTCTGCACAGTCATTATTTTAAACTTTCTTTCCAAATGTCCATTCACTACTAACTTTATTTGGTTAGTCATTATTTTAAAGTTTCTTTCTAGATGTCCATTCACCACTAACTTTATTTGGTTTGGGAGCATTTAATATTTAAGGCAACTTACCCTCTATTCCCTAACCATGAAAATATAAATTCTTACATCATTGGCTCAATATTTTTACCTTCCAAAGAGTGATTTGAATTTTGAGCTGCAATCATTTATTCGTTTTACCATAATGAGATTTTAGGTATTTGAACATTTTGTCTGTTAAAGTGAAACCATTGACATTAAATTGTAATATAAGATAATTGAGATGAGAGTTCCCAAAAAGGAAAAAAAAGTAAAGGTAAATACGAGAAACATCTGAATTAATAAAGTTCAAAAAGATAAACGGCTAATTTTTTTACATCGTCACGTTATTCAGACAATATCATTCATTCTCTTATACGCACCTTCCTTCGGTACTGCCACATGATTGTCTATAGCACTGTTCTTGGAACAATTCTTGTTGAACTTGTTGAATATCTATAGCATCCTTACATCTCCTAAGTTGTTTTGTGGAGCTTAGGTGTTAATTGTCAAAGTTTTATGGAAACAATAAGGGAGGTGGAAAAGAAGGGTTGTGGAATGAGAATGAGAGAGGGGGGCTACATACATACTTTGCACATGGACCATTGGCTATTCTTGTTTTTGATATTTTTTACTTTTCTATAGCTTTTTAAGAGGCAGGGGGGACAAGCAAGTTTTTTTAGGTGATTTCGTATGAGTTACCATGTAAGCTGTCCCCAGGGATATTGGGAAGTAAATGAACCTCATCATTAATCACATAGTGGATCCATTTCTTCTATATTAATGTTTCTCACATTGACCTTCTTAGTTTTATCCTTCATCTTATATTAAAATTATCATTTATATAAAGTTATTAAAATTATAGATATATTTAATGTCCTATTTTATGCTTGAAAAGAGCCATTAAATTGAAAGGAGCTGTTGGAGTACTTACTATAAGATATGTGGGAATTGAAGAAGAAAAAAAATATTTGATGGAACTAATTCCATCTCTTGCGTTGTTGTAATGTTTTTGCATCTGGGAGTTGATGAAAGAAGCGGATAAATTAACTATAAGAATTGCTGCACTGCTAAGATAGGAAAAAGTTGGAAGGGTAAAGTACATGAAAATTTGAAAGAGTGTGGGGTAATATCTATCAGAATGTTAGATGGTGAAAAAAGTTTGATTTTGGTTGAGCATGTAGATGGTAAAAAAAGGTTTGATTTTGGTTGAGCATGTTTAAACAACAAGAAGCACCAAAAATGTTTGAAACTAAGTAAATGCTCAAGTTGATTTGGATAAGTTGGTTCAAAGATGCTAAGAATATCATTTTTGTTAAGAACTATACAAATGCAAAGAATAGTATTGTACGGAGAAACATGACCTTTCGTTAAGAATGATTTAAAAAGGCAAACCTAATGGTTTGGAGAATGATATTGCTGTTGATGATGAGTCATGCTGACTCTGCATTGTGACAAGGGTAGTCAATGTCTTCTTGCACTAAGTATGGTTTATAACACTTAGGTTGACTTGATGGACGAACTGAATAAAGTATTTTCTATTTGTGGTTTTGATAACTGACCAAGAGGCAAAGTTAACTAGAAACCAAACAATCCATTTTGCTTAATTTTGTTACATTTTTTTTTAATTCTTTTTTTTGGGTTCTTATATGCCTTTTACCCCCCTTTTCTAGTTTAATTCTGATCAAGATAGTCACTAACAAGATAGTCACTAAGGATATTTTATAGGCTTCGCTATGAAAGCATATATGAATGAGAAAAATAGGCACTTTGTCACATAGTTCATTGAAGTTAGCAAGGGGAATATGATCAAGTAAAATTGTTAGAATAAGTGATTTTCGATAGAGCTTCAATCCTTCAACTCCTACGAAATAAAATGGTGGGGCCTGATTTCCTGAGACAGATTTCCTTAATCTCTTAGGTTGCATTATGCTCTACAGGCATTAAAATATGAAAAAAATGACCTATTGTAGTTCAATACGGCATCATCTTAAATACAAATAGTTAAATTTAAATATTCATGCTGAACTGGATGTAACAAACCTTCATTGGCCTTCAACTCAAGGGCTTGATTCTCCAAGAGAGATGTTTTATAAGAAAAAGTACAAGTATTAGTGGATTGATGGTTATTAATTTTCCCTTTGAGCAAATACATTCATGTAAATATGTGCAAATATTTTTTGTTCTAGAAAAGCTTCATGTTCGGCAGCAAGGATAAAGTTTGAATTTGATGTTAGGTTTCTAATCAATTATAAATTTTTTGCCAAAAGTAATGAAATAGATTTAAAGTTTAAATTTTATTAGTATTTAGGCTTGCCTATTGGCAATTCGCTACAAATTAACTTTGACTAGTGAACCATGCAATTACTTTTAAAAACGGAGGCAACAAATCTGAATTAGTTTATGTTTTTTTTTTTTTTTAATTGAAAGAAAAATCTATTTTCAAAGATCTCAAGGTGATTTTAGGAGAGTTCGATCTTATAACATAGATCGATAATTATGGATGTAGATAAGTATGATGAAAACGGTCATAAGAAGTAATAGTCTTAAGATAAGTTGGTGGAAGTGAAAACATGAGAAATTGTTAATATTTTAATATATTTTGCTTAGAGGGGAAATTATAATTCTTTTTGTCAGCCAAACTTGATATGGGGTAAGATTAATTTTATAAGAAGATTGCCTTATAAGTTTTAGAGGAATCTATGAAGAAATCATAGTTGAGTATGGAGACTTAACAGTGGAGTGAGGTGTAAATGATTGTTAAGGAAAATAAATTTGTTTTTAAAGAATATCAAAACTTAAATACTAATAAGGCTTATAATGATTGTAAGAAAGCTCAAAGTCTTATGAAGTAGTTAGTGAAGCCAAATAAAAACTATGACATTTGGTGATTTATGTAATAGACTTGGTGCTAAGGAGGAAGAAATGATGATATACCTTAGATAAGAGATAAGATATTTAAAGATTGTTATTAGGTTTGATGGATTAAAAGGAAATACAATAGGTTTTAAATTAAAAATGAAGACACTAAAGAAAGATGAAAATGCCACATTGAGAAAATATTAAATAGGAACTTCAACAACAAAAACATCAAGTTTTTATCCTACTACGTGGGATTGGCTACATGAATACCTTTTCTCAATTGTGTCCTGTTAAGAGTCAAATTTTTGTTTAAATCTAAAAAAGAAGGTAATTTATAATATTTTTTAACTAAGACTTTTTAGGTCAACCTTTACCTTTCTTAACATAAGCTAAATCTAATGCATCTACTTTCCTAACCGGGTCATCAGAAGGCCGCTGTTTTATGTGACCAAACCATTCAAGGAGAGATGTGGAGTTAATTTTGAAGAAGATACATAATGGTAAAACTTTAGGTCCATATGAGATGTGTATTGCTATTTGTATAGTTATAAGTAACATTGCAGTGTTTTGGTTAAAAATCTTTTCATTGGATTTTGAACTCTAAAGGGATGTTAATTGATTTGAAATGAAATGCTTTGTCACCAATATTTAATAACAAATGCGATGTTCATGATTATGTTAATTATGAAAAGAAAATTAGATTTTACTCATTTTAGACATGCAATGAAGTTATGGAGAGACTCTTAGAATTAGAAAAAAGTATATCTGTTTTGAAAAATTAGTTGGTTTCATTCCCTGAAGATCTGCCATAAGAGTGATTTTTGGATTAAGGCAATTAATGAAAATTTTTAGCTCTAAGAAAGTGTCTTCTTTGAATTTTTAATGAACTTGATTAGGCATATGATCAAATATCATGAGAATTAATTTATTGCACATCAAGGAAGAAATGCGTGTTAAAGTTATGTTTAAATTATAAAAGATATGCATGTAGGTAGCTAATCTGATTGGTAAGGGCCTTGGAAGTTGCTGCCAATAGTTTGGTTCATCACCTATGCTATAATAAATCTCACATTGTGAACTTTAGGGTGAGTAAAAAATGTTATTATGGAGTGGCAAAAGAATTTTTAATTAAATGTAGGATTATCATTGAGTCAATACCTTTTTTATTAGTTTTAAAGATGCTTAAAAGAAACATTCAAAGTGTGGTTCCTTGATGTTAGCTTTTGAATACAACATTATTCTAATTGTTAGGATATTTGTTGATGTTAATTTATTAAAACAAAGACTAAATTTATGATATGCAATTTTAGTGATACTAATAATTTTCAATTAATGTTGTTAGAAGATAAAAAGTGATACTAGGCATGATATCTTCAAGGTGATATAGATGAGATAAAATTTAGAGTTAAAGTTATGTGGTTTAAGATGGAGACGTGCCTTAAGAGATCTAAGGAGAACTTTTAGAAAATTATGTTGTATGGATTTAAGTTTTGGGTTAAAAAAAGGTTGTAGATAGTTAAGTTGAATGTGATGTTAAGATGAATGTGTGGAAAATTATGCTTGCTAAATTAGTAAATGATTATATTTGATGAATGGTTGTGTGGTATATATTGAAGATATGCTAAAATAGACTAGATGTTTGAATATGTAAATAAGGCTACCTGTTAGATTAGTAGATAAAATTAATGTTGGGGGATTGGGAAGATGGGATAATCCTAAGGTAACATGGATGGATTATGAGTTCTCAATGAATGACTTGACTCGACAACTCGACCTAACCCCACAAAAAAAAATCTATTAGAATTGACCAAATTAATTTTCGGGTTGGGTTGAGTTGGGGTTGAAAATCTTGATTGGATAAATTTTTTGGTTGGATTCGAGTTGACCTAAAAAATTTGAAATTTCCCGGATTATATCATTATGGTTCATGTTAAATGGGTCAAGTTCGGGTTAAATGTATCATTTCGGTTTAAACGAGTATTATTTAGGTTAAATAGGTCGTGTTGATCCAAAAATATATATGATCTATATGATAAATGGGTCAGGCTTGGGCCGAGTTGGGTTTTGGTAAAACATTTTGACTTGTATGTTAAATGGGGCATGTTTGTGTTAAGCATGTTCAGGTCTTGATAAATTTTGGGTTAGACTCAAACCCTACCTACCAACCCAAATTGACACCTCTTCTTTCAAAATGATTTGAAAGAATATGCATTATATCTTAGATAACACTCAACATCCATGAATAAACAATGAGTATTTAGAAAGCAACACCCGAATAATTGTGATAAAAATTCTTATTAAAGTTGATCACACATAGTTGATGATGATATTATTTTGGCCAATGCATGTGCATAGTTTGCTTACCATTCTCAAAGAAGGCTTTTTTCACCAGGACATGATAAAATTATCTTTAAAAGCTGTTATGGGACAACAAATTGCTCAGATTGTTTTAGAGACTCTTGATTTTGCCGATTGTGATATGTTCCTGTTGATGTTATCTAATCTTTCCATATTTTCGTGTTCTTTTTATTTTCATGGGTTTTCTTTTATTAATTATGTTTCAGTTTGGCGGCAATTTTTTTATTTTTAATAAAAAAAATATTTGAAGCTTTCTGCATGAATATTAACTTACATGGCAAGAATTATATTTATTGTTAGTGCATGAGAAGTTAATCTGTTTTTTTTTAATTTTCTCATATTTAGGTTAGTTTTTTTAAATGATGAGTTTTTAAATTGCAAAATACATTATTTGAATTCAAATCTTGAAGAAACAGCCTTCTCCTTCAACCGAGCCATGGATCCTTTCACATCTTCTAATTCTTAACTTTGTTTTCTTGCCTATACCAAGCAGTGAATGACATAACAAGAGGCAGCCATGATCAGTTATGGGCACTAGACTTTAGGGATGGGGATCGCTCCCTTGAGCAAGTCCTCCTGAATATTGAAGCTCTCCAGTCTCGAGTTCTGAAGGCAAAAGCTCATCTCAACCAGATAATAATCATGAATGTCAGGGATGTGACGCTTTGCTGTAGTTTTATGGGAGATCAACCCGTTAGTTCTGCACAAAGTCCAAGTTGCTCTCTTGGCAATATTGGACATCAAATGCCGGCAGGAGTTCCGAACACCCCACCTCACCATGGTTCTGAGTACGATGAGATGGACGATATGGTTTTGCCTGGTAGTGCAGTCTCAAGCTTTGGTGATGCTCCAGATCTTGACATTATGGAAAGTACAATGGGCTTCTTGTCTGGTGCTGATGGCCCTTTAAATCCAAATCAGTTGGAAGAGTTCTGCAAAGATGTAAGTTTCTTCTTTGAAATTATTTAAACAAATGCTGTGATAATCATTTATTTGTGAAAAATCCCACCTTTTTTGAGGAAAAAAAAGGAAGGGTGCTGATTGATCTTATAGTTAAAAAAAAAAATCTTACAGTCGTCGGATTGTTAGCTTTTCCTTTATATCAAAATTAACAATGTGCTTTTCTACCATTCTAGGATTATATTGTTGCATCTGATTTCATACAACTGTTTTAATATAGTAAATTCAATCAGGTCAGATTTTACATAATTGAATTTTTTTGAGAGTGACTGTATTGAAACTTCATTTGAATACAGAATGCAGATGATGTATTAATTAACAATCAGGCAGCGGATGAAGAGCTTCAGAATTTCGAAGTCAGCCATGTGAGAGAGAAGCTGCTTAGGGAGATAGCCACCAGCAAAGAACCAGATTCTGATGATGGGAGCACTGCTCCTTCCCCTGCCTCCATTGCTGTAGAATCGGCAGATCAAAGCCTCGACGGAGAGGCAGTTGATGCTTCTCAGCCACTCAACTACACAGGCAAGAGGAGAGGTCGCAAACCCAAAAGACGGCGGCGAGGCGGTTCCGCAGCTGGGTGGAAGAGTGAGAGGCTTCAGAAGAGAAGAAAATTATCTGGTTAGAGCTCTCTTAAACTTCCATGTCCTTAAAGATTGGGAATTTGCTGCCTTTGGAGACATGGCTGATGTACATAATATAGCTGTTCCATGGATGAGATCTAATTGAGATAGATCTCAAAGCAAATCCATGTGAAGCTAACCAAAATTTGTACTGAACGCATCTTAATGTAAATCCAATGATTTATTTTGTGTTGTATTTTACTTTTGCTCCAACTTTTGTTTGCTTGGGAAACTTTTATATAGAGGTTTCTACTTTTATAAATATAGATATTTTTTATTTTAAAGTAAAGATTATCATTTTGATAGATAAGAGGAATATGGGAGACTTCAATGTAGACAAAATATGTTAACTACTCTTTTTAGTATCTAATTTGCATAATGGAATTTAGGTTTCGTTTGGGACGGTTTTCTTATTGCTTATTGAAACGGCTTTTTAGTACAATATAAAATTAAAATTTTTATGAAAAAGCTGCTTCAAGAATTAGTAAGAAAGCAATTCTTAACGAAGCCTTAGTTAAGCTCTTACTATCATGTGAACATAAATTTTAATATTATGTTTGTTAGATCTTTGTGGGATACTTTATGACACATCATGTTATATCATTATGCTTGACAACTTAATCTCGCGAAATTTGATGGCTCGAAGAGTTTTGATTTTTGCGGAAGTAAACGAGAGATTTATTTCATTACTAAGCATTGATGGGGCTTTCTTTTGCGTTTTATTTTATGTTTATAGGTTTCTGTTAATCTATGTATTTTGCATTGTAATTTGGAAATAAAAATGTGATAGGAAACACTAAGAGTAATTTGATAGGAAACACTTGTAGATCTCAAGTATTTTCTATCAATATTCATACCATCATAAAATAGTGAGAAACTCTTCCAAACATCAATGAAAATAAGGAAAAATAGTAGATTTTATTATAAGAAATCAACTAATGGAAGAAAACAACAAGATACAAGTGATCCTCTATTCGAGAGGAGGATCGATCTCTCCTAATCTCTAGACGAATCTAGAGCCCAAAGCCTAAGAGATCCCAAGATCAGCCAAATTCAAGATGCCTTAACCCTAGTAAAACAAAGTATTTAAATCATATAAATTAAAAGAAAATCCCTAAACAATCCATACATTCAAATTTCCCTCCCAAATCCCTAAAAAATCCTTCCTAAAAATGCAAAATAAGCTTAGGCCCTCAATTTTAAAATAACAAGAATATAACTACATTTATCAAATACATTGGGCATATTTAATTCTCGTATGAATAGTACGAATATCAAAAAAGAAATATAAGGATGGAGCCATGTCAGGATCATTATAAATGATCACCCCTGCAGGGATGATATACTTCATCCCACTGCCCATATCTTGTGCCACAATATTCATAGAGTATTTGGATGAATCCGATGAAAATGGTTCTTTTTGGGCACTTTGCACTCGACAAAATGAAAGAAGTGATTTACTATTTTTGAGATCAAAGTTGTGGCGTGCTATAGCGAATTGTCCGACGCTTCGTACTGTGTAATCATCGTTAGGATTTTTGATTTCCCCCAAATACTGTTGAGTCATGAACGCGGTCATCATGTTGGACATGAAGACAAGAACAAGAAGGATAAGAACACGATGGAAAAGAGGATGGCAAAAGAATGCCATGACAATAGCTAGTTGAAAGGCTAAGGAATGTAAATTGAGTTGAGGGATGAGGATTGAAATTTGAAAGCACACAAACTCTTTATATAGCTTGCTATTAATCCATACAAGTGTGCCATTTGTCACTTTTGAGCCCGGCCTTCCATGCTTCTTCCCACTAAGTTATGAGGTGATGCTTACCTATTTTGTTATATGGAAATTAGAATTTAAAATGAATAAGATGGAATGTTTTTTGTATTGTACATTACTATAATATGATTTATAATTTATTTGAAGTTCTTGTATGTGCATAATAAAGGTTTGTCATATATACAATATAAAATGAATGTATTGTGTTTGAAATATTTAGAGTTTTGTGGATGGAGGTGACTACCTTTTTTTGTTTAGCTTGAAGTAAAATAAATGTAGTGTAAAGCTCAATGATGATGATGGCAGACTGGTGGCACTCATGGAGGTGAGGGCTAGTGGTAGCGGCCAAGGCAATATTTTTTTTGTGATAATTAAACTTAAGGGAAAATTCTATGAAATGGTAGTGAGACGTGTAATATTTTGTGGTGCATAATGTTGGCCATTAAAAGTGAAGCATAATATTAAGTTAACTGGTGCAGAGATGAGGATGCTCGGGTGGATGAGTGGCTTTACTCTTAGAGAAAAAATAAGTAATGAACATATACGTGGAAAGGATGGAGTAGCTCTAGTGGAAGATAAGATTAGAGAGAGTCGCCTTAGATGTTTTGATCACATAAAACGGCGGCCTTCCAATGAACCGGTTAGGAAAGTGAATGTATTAGATTAATTTGACTTGTGTTAAGAAAGGTAGAGGTAGACATAAAAAGACTTGGTTAGAAAATATTAGAAATAATGTTTTTTTTATTAGATTTAGATAAGATTTTGACTCATAGAATACAATGGAGAAAAAATGATTCATGTAGCTGACCCCATATAGTGGAATAAAGGCTTGTTGTTACATAAGGAGTTGTGGGACTTGGTAACTTTTAGAGGTAGCAAGTTGAAAGCCCAAGATTGGTTTGATCATGGAGGTCAATTGGCTTTAGGATCAAAATAATTACTAAATGGTTTTGTAAATAACTAGAAAAAATAAATCATATTAGATTAATTAGTAAATGATTAATTCTATTAATTCTATAAATCATATTAGTTTTGTAATAACATACATTTATTATTTTTTGCTCAAACCATTTACTCTAAGTTGTTTGTTCGACGATATCCTTACTCGATTGATCGAAAAACCGCCTGTCAACAAGACTTCATACTGCTCAAAGCTTTCAACAATCCTATCATGTCGTCCCTTCAAACCTAAATAGAAATATGATTATTATTATTTATGTTACATAGCATTCACAATCTCTTCTAATGCATCCAGCCACACTAGCTTAAGAATAATTGATAATTAAGATTACTATTTTTCACTAAGATCTTAGCAATAATAATTTTTTATTTTTATTTAAAGGGCTCAACAAGGACATGATATAATTTGGGATATAAAGCCCCAAAGACAATGAGTAAATATTTTCTTAATCACTTTTTAGCAATAATTATGTAAGTTATATGCATATTATGGTTTAAATTAACTTTATATTATCTTTCTATTGCATTATTTTATTTAGATACTTATTAACCCCTCAAGGTCCATAAAGCTATTGAGAAAGACTTACGTTTCGTTTGGGACGGCCTTTTTACTGCTTCTTAAAGCTGCTTTATAGTACAAAAATTAAAAAAATTGTATTAAAAAGCTGATTTATGAAGAAGCAAAAAAAAAATAGATTTTGTTTGAGACGACTTTCTTATTGATTCTTAAAACAACTTTTTGTATAAAAATTTTTAAACTAGAAAGCTGTTTTGACAAGCAATAAAAGAGCCGTCCCAAACGAAGACTTATATTAATTAGTCATTTATATGTAGCCTTTTGAGACATTATTGGTTCAAGGGAAAGACAATTACACGAATTTTAAGAGAGGGTGGTGATAATTATGAGAAAGAAGTAGAATAGGATGTGCACGTTCAAAAGAACAAATAGTCATATGAAGAGAATGACTCACTCTCTTATACTCAAATTAATATAAAAACTTATTGATGCTACTGATGTTTTGTTTGTGATAATTTTTTTACTGCTTTTAGCAGCTTTTAAGAATAAAAATTCCTTTTATTAGTGGTATATCATGCAAAAATTATCTTGCACGGGCACGAATCTTAAGGCAAAATCAGGACGTAAGCTTCAAAAATTAAATTCGGGATCACCTGAACTCCAATTTCAGCAAACTTACAGTCAAACTGAGCATCCCAAAAATACGAACTACACGAAACCAAATTCGACTCAATCTGAGCCCAAATGAGTCTAAATCAAGCACTCGAAGCGTTGTCGGAAAGTTCAAACCATAATTTGAGTTACCAAACGATTTCCAAATATGACGTTCTTATAGTCGAATCGAGCAGTTCGACGGGACAAATCCAACGAGCCTAAGATCACTAAATTCCAACATCATTAAGACCTTCAAATGTCTAACGAACGGTGCACGATCAAGAGATTCAATATCGGCCATCCATCCGACCACTCCCTATTTACCCCTGATCTTTTACCTATTTACAAGCTATGCCACTCCATAATATCTATAAATAGACCACTTATTTCTCATGAG
Organism: Dendrobium catenatum; assembly: GCF_001605985.2. Lineage (NCBI taxonomy): Eukaryota > Viridiplantae > Streptophyta > Magnoliopsida > Asparagales > Orchidaceae > Dendrobium > Dendrobium catenatum. The sequence goes on along the minus strand of NW_021319178.1, from coordinate 14,221,846 downwards.
AGAGAACCCAAGCAAGAAGAAGAAGAGAAGAAGAAGATCGAGAAGGATTGGAGGGAAAAAACTCCTCCACGATCACCGCCAGAATTCTGCTCGACGCCCGAGTGACGAGGGAATTAAGCCCGATGCCCGAATGACGCCGAATTCTGCCCGACTCCCGTGTGACACCAAAATTCTTCTCAACGCCCGAGTAATGCCATAATTCTTCTCGACGTTCAAGTGACACCAGAATTCCACCCGATCTCCAAGTGACGCCGGAACTCTGCCCGACGTTGTAACTGAATTTCAATTTAGAAGTGATTCATTGTAATCTGATCGTCCTAAATTTCAAGGACGAGTCAGCCTCTTGTATCTCAAACAAACACTAGTGGAACTTTTTCAACTGGGCGTGACCCCCGTGGTTTTTTCCCTTTCCATGGTTTTCCACATAAAAATTTTGGTGTTATTTCATTTCCTGCTTGTGTGCTGGATATCCGTACAACACTGAGACGTAAACATTCTAACTCTATCGCCGCATATATTCTATTCCGCAACAATTAGAAATTTTTATAAAAAATGGCTTCTTTAAAAAGTAGTAAAAATTTGTCCCAAATAAGACTAAAGAGCTGAATAATAATCAGCTAAGAACGCAACATAAGTTGAAAGTTTGAGTTATTTTGTAAATATGAAGGGGAGAAGGAATTTTGGTATCCAATTGAATGAGCAGAAAGAAAACATTGAATTGAGCAAGCATGCATATGCAGATTAGGAGGTGAAGATAAAAACTCAGTTGATTAATTCATCATGAAGTACATAATGTTGTATTTATGAAGAGTTTAAGACTTTGTTTGGGACGGCTTTTTTGATGCTTCTTATACCAGCTTTTTAGTAAAAAAATTAAATTTTTGTACTAAAAAGCTGCTGTAAGAAGCAGCAAGAAATCTGTCCCAAACAAAGCCTAAAACATAGGAAGTACTTAAAATATATATTTTACATATCTATTTAGAAAAAAAGACACAAGCAAATGGATATATGACATTGATTATCTGCACTAAATTGATAAAAGAGAAGTTGTCCTACTTCAAAGTTTGAATGATGGGGATAATTAGGGTTGCAAACGAGCCGAGACAATTTGAGCAGAATCTTGTTTATAGTTGAGCTTGTTTGTTAATAGCTTATTCGAGCTTGATTCAAGCTTTTGAGTTTAGTGTTCAAGCTTAGTTCATTTAAAATAACAGATGTTCATGTTCAGTTTGTTTTGTGCAAGCATATCGAGCTTTAAACAAGCGGATTGGTTATATTAAAGGACGAGTTTTATCGAGCTATTAACAAATGAGCCTTATCGAGATACATATTAGCTTAACAAATAAACCTTATCGAGACCACTAATGAACATTTTTGTCGAGCCTGTTAATGAACATACTATCAAGTTTTTTTTAGCCCATAAACGAGCAAGCTTATCCGGCTTTCTCCGGGCCATAAATCAGTAGTTTGTCAAGCTCAAAAAAGATATTTTAATGAACACTAATGAAACAATCTCATATATGAGCAAGTATATTTTGATCATGAACGAACTCAATCTATAATGAAACTTAATCAATATTTATATCAATCATTAATTGAGTTTAGTTTTCCATGAGTTCGATATCGAACAAGAATCTTGTTTCTCAATAAGCATTTTATCGAGCATTTTCATGAGCTTCAAATGATGCTGTTCATAAACATAAATGAGCCGAACACATAGTTGTTCAAATTTGTTTATTTAACCATCGAGTATTTAAAAAAAAAAAAACGTTCAAACTTGTTGATTAGTTAATCAAACAATCACGAACGAGCTATAATTGTGTCGAGCCACGAGTAATTCGTCGAACACTCAATTCATTTGCATATTTAGGGATAATGGACAACATTAAAGGAGTGATCTTGGCTTTAACCCAAAAATATTATGAGTTTTTGTTGTTATCTTAGATAAATTATTTAACTAATATCATAAAGCACCAAATATGAAGTTCATGAAACTGAATAAGACCCTTTTAAGTGGCTTAAATCTATTTTGGAATATGTTATTGCTGATGAAGATAAATTATTAAGTCATTGGATTAATAAAAATTTCATATTTTATTTGATAATCTTTAATAAACTTATTAGATAATATGTGAGATTGCATTTTCTAAGAATAATAATAATCTTATACCACTCTAAACCATTTCTAATTTTTCTTTAAATACTAAAAAATATAACAAACTTATTTTGTAAATCTTTTATTTATTTAATTTATTTTGTAAATATTTTCCTTTGTTACTGATATAATTAGGATTTTTTATAGATATTTTTTAATATGTTAAAATTACAGACCCCTGATATCATACCCCTTCCTTTCACTTTCTTCTCCTCTTCTCACAAAGCTCGTCCCTTTACTCTATTCACGTAAAGATACCCAGCCCATTTCCGCTTCTTGATCATAGCAGGTTCGGGTTTAAAATTCAAACCAAATTGCAAATTCGGGTAAACCCGACATCAACCTAGCTAGAACCGACCCGGTACCCATCCAGCACAACACCGCGAGTCCGCGACCCCGCCCCTAGCTCGCCTCGCGGCCTGCACGGTCGCCTGATATAATGAATATCATATAAAATTAATATGATAAATATAAATTAAAGGTATTTTGGCGTGATGAATATGAAATAAAAAAAGAATGAGCTACTACAATATTTATTGTAAAATATGTATGTGATTGACAGATAATTCTAAATAAAACACTATTATATTTTTTAAAAAATAATTTTATTTTTACTATAATTTCTGATGAATTCAACTCGAGGTTGAATTGGTGCACTCTCTATATTTACCTGCATGAATTGGTCCTGTTTGATGATATAAGAAGATATAATTATAGTTGTTTGTAGAACTTTGTATTAATTTATTTTCTTATCTTACCTTAATTTTTTGTTAATAGTTATTTATAATTTTTGTACTATAAAGCTGCTTTAAGAAGCAGTAAGAAAGCCGTCCCAAAAATAGGAGAAATTATTACATCCGGTCAAAAACTGAACGGTCCGAATGTATACCGAGCAATACCGAGTTTTAGGTGACGTGACGCGTGGTTATTGGTCTGAACGCATTCGGACAGTGGATGTAATAATTGCACCAAAAATAGCCTTATAATTAAAAAAAAAAAATTGTTATAGAAAATAGTAAGAAAATTATCTCAAATGAAGCCTTAAGTTCATGCAAATATTTCATAAAACATATGAGAGGTTATTTAGTTTTTGAAGTTGGAACTTGGAAGTCGCAAATTATTTTATTCATTAATTATATATTTTTGCTCTATATCGATATTAATGAAGTATCAATATCTCATATATAGCAAAATTATATAATCTAAGCAGCCATATTCATTATTTGGCACTGCATTTTATTGTTTTCTAAAGCAATTTATTTAGTACAAAAAATTTTAAACTAAAAAATTTTGTACCAAAAAGCTGCTTCGAAAAGCATAGAGAAAATCATACTAAACGAAGCCTAATTATAGGGCTGCAAGCGAACCAAACTTTGACGAGCTACTCGTTGTTCGGTTCGATTAAAGCTCGTTTGTGATCATTTAACTGACTAAACAAACAAACTTGAACAACATTTTAAATACTCGATCCTTAAATAAACAAGCTTGAACACTAATGTGTTCGGTTCATTTATGTTCACGAACAACATCATTTCAAGCTCGTGAACAAGCTCGACATTAAGCTCGATTTAGAGCTCGTGAATAAACTCGATAAAAATTTGAATAATATTTAATTATAAAATTGATAAATGTACATAATATAAATATTTTAAATTTATTATAACATAATAAATTTGTTCATAAACAAGTGAAATTTTACATTTATCCTTGTTTGCTAGATTATTTGTATAAAATGTTCATGAACAAATTTAAAGTTTGTTTGTTCAATAGATTGTTTGCTAAATATATTCACAAACATAACTCGTTAATGCTTGTTTGTTTATAGCTCGATAAACACTAGACGAACCGAACATGAACACTGATAAATTAAACGAACTAAACATGAACACAAACAATAAAGCTCGAATCAAACATGAACCGAACTTGAACAAGGTAATAATAAACAAACTCAAACATGAACACTCACGTACTCGGCTCGGCTCGGTTCGTTTGCAGCCCTACCTAATTACAGCGAGAATATGGAGAATCAGTCTCCCCGAAATAAGGGAAGCGGCTTAAGTAGCTCATGTTTGGAACCGCGTCGGGATCATTATAAATGATCACCGTTGTATCTACGATAATTTTATTCCCTCTATCATTCTCTCGAACCACTATTTGAAGATGGTAATATGATGAATTTGAATCCTTTGAAAACTTTTGGGCGCCTGTCAGCCAGCAAAAGGAAAGATCTGGTTGGCTTCTCATGGCAGTCATTGCTGCGGCCATTGCAGTATGATCATTATTAGGATCTCGGATATCTGTGACATCCGCCCTTGCAGAGATCATGAAAGCCAGAAAGCTGAAGGCGAGGACGCCGATAATATAATTGTAAGAGCTAGTCATGGACGCAGTAGTTAGTCAAAGCTTATGGAATGAAGATGGAGTTCAGAGCTGGAGAGGCCTCTTTATATGGAACTTTTTTTTGGTTCGGTGTAAGGATGCAGAGGAAGATTTGGTGGTAGGTAAAATCGCGCCTATACTGAGGTGTACCGAGTTTTTAAAAGCAACTTTTTAGTTAAAAAATTGGCACAACGAACCGGTAATACGGTAAGTGTTTCATGTTTTCTACTAATTTATGTAAATGTGTCATTTGTCACTTTTATAGATATGAGAACAAAGTTTTGATTCCTTTGAAAGTGTCAGAGCATTGAAAAAGGTATATGCCATAGTTCTTTGGGCTTCTTTTGTGTGTGGATGGGCAAATTATTACGTCCGGTGTCAGAATTCATCCGGACACCAATCCAGATGCCCCACGTCATCAAAATACATCGGGCCCCAGTGTATTTGGGTGACATGGCGCGTCTGGATTGGATGTCCGGCCGGACGTAATAATTCGCTGTGGATGAAGGCAAATTTTGATTGCTATAATTTTCTATGGTTACTGTGTGCCAATTATGTTTTGTTTTGAACAGTTTTTTTTCTGCTTTCTAAAGTAAAATTTTTAGTATAAAAATATTTAAAAGTAGAAATTTTCCGAGTTTTCTAAATTAAATTTTGATTCCATTAAAAGTGGAAAACAATTGAGAAAAAGATATTAAAAGATACTAAAAGTTTTGATAGAATTGTTTTTATTACTTAATAGTGTGGAGAAAATATAATTTAAATAAGTGGATAAAAAGATTTGTTTTAAATTTATGAGGTGATGATTTCTATGTTATAGATAACTATAATATTATTCATTTGAAAAAAACTTTTATTGTAATGATTAGTATATTTATAAATTTTTAATGTAGTCTATTTCATATGTGTGCATTTTGATTTAGTCCTACATAAGCCCAAAAATGACATAATATATGAGAGGATGAAAAAAAATAAACATTATATAATAATTTATGATAATGGGGATATCTATGCCAAATCTAATTGTAATTAAATTTGTTCAAACTTGTAATATTTGTTAATAGAAGCAATTGTTTTAAATTTTATTAAGATTGAGGAGGCAAACTAGTTATGCATAGGCTAAAAATCTTCATGTGGGCATTGGCTTTTATGTAGGTCTTTTGCTTAGAATTATTTCTCACATACAATGCTAATCAAGCTCAAGCTTAATCAAGGAGTTACTCGAGCTCAACCCGACTCGTTTACACCCATACCACAGGATATTATATTAGTAAATCATGAGAGTCTTAATGATTCCTAGGGGTGTCAATTTTTGACACGACCCGAACCCGACTCGGAAAAATTCAGGTTCGGGTCAACCCAAACCCGAAACGGGTCGGGTTCGAATTCAACAAATCAACCCGTTTTAAAAATCGGGTCGGGTTCATGTTGACCCAGCAACCCAAAATTGACACGAAAACTCATATTTGACCCGAAAATCCGAGATTGACTCGTTTTTGACCAAAAAATTGAAGATTGACCCGATTTTTGACCCGAAAAACTAGCAATTTTGGGTCAACCCCGGATCATTCGAGTAGGGTCAACCCGAACCCGAATTAGGTCGGGTTCGGGTCCGGAAACCTAACCCATTTTAAAGAATGGGTCGAGTTTAGGTTGACCTGAATAGTGCCGGGTCAATTACGGGTTCGACCTGTTGACCCGAATTGACACCCCTAATGATTCCAATGAAAACATTCTTATTTTTATTTAATTTTTGCTTCTTGATGTCTTATGAGTTGAGCTATGGCATATTTGACTTTCCCTAGCTAGAGCAAGGCTTTTTAGATATATCGAAGATGCGCATATCAATGATTTACAACTTTCTATGAAAATAAAATTAAACTATTAAGCATTAAGATATATTTTTGTGCAATAGTTAGACTTTCATTATAAAGTCAAAAGTTAAGCGGGTGGCATATTAAGAAGTTACATCATTAGTCAAAGACAGACAATATCTCGATAATTAAGAGTTTGAGCTTATGCAAATAATGCTGCTAATTTTGTTTTAACACATTGATGATATAGAGATGAAAGTCCAATTGTTTATGAACTTTCTTTGATATATGTGAAAATTTTATTTTAAAAATTGATATGGAATCTTCGGTTATAATTTTAAAATTACATGAAATCAGATAATTTTGATTTCAAAATAAAATTATATAAATAACAAAATATTAATGTATTTACATGCAATTAGTAGAATAATTTATCATAGAAGTTGAAATGAAATTTTCATAGCACTATGATGTTTGATTGAGATTTTTCACAGAGATTAGTTGCCAATCCCAATCCATGCAACAAGATGTAATTCAATAAGGGCCCGCCATAGGACACCCTCAAAAGGCAGGGTGAATTATTGTATACGGTCACCTGACATCCGGACAACCAATCCAGATGTGCCATATCACCCAAATACATCAGGGCCCGATGTATTTTGCTGACGTGACACGTCTGGATTGATGTCCGAACAAATCCGGACACCGGACGCAATAATTTGCCCAAAGGCAGAGGACCAAATCAAAGGTCGAGGGTTTTATGTATCGAATCACTCAAGCGTGAAGACATAAATGATAGATTAAACTTACAATCTCAATACCATTCTAAACTCTCATAATCTGTCATACTATGAAAATCTTAAAAGAGTAAGTAAAGTGTGTAATGTTAAAACCCCCATAATGTGTATTGCATTAACATGTCGTAGCTACGTGTACATGTGTAATTTCCTCACTTCTTTGTTGCTGAGGGCTTCATAAATTTTGGTAGGCATGTCGTCGATGCCGATAGCTCAAAGGCTAAGGGCTTTGATGATTCAACCTAGAAAATCGCATAAGAGCTCGTAATAATATATTAATTGGTCCAAAAAAGGTGGAGCTCAGAGTTGAGAGCATTCATGGTGCCCAATAGACATTATGAAGATATTAAGGATTTAATTGGTTAATTTTTATTTTCTTTAATTATTTTGTGTTATGGATATAAATAATAAAATTTAGTTATAACTATATTAAAATTTTCTAATTTTTCTAAAATTTAGTTATAACTATATTAAAATTTTATATGTTATGTCCTAACTTGCCCTAAAATATTTATATATTTCTTCACATTTAATTATAATATTCTCTTTCATGTTTTTCATGACATTTTAATTACACATTTTTTTCATTATTTTTCTTGCTTAATTTTTTTTAAAGAACTTTTCGTAATATATAGATATATAATATTATTTTTTTAATATTTAATTATTTTTGTGTTGTATTTGCCCCCCTCAAAATTGAAGCTGGTTCCACCCCTGTTGCAAGCACTCTTTGAGGGAGAAATTAAAAATTTTATCATAATCATTATAAATTAAATAAAAAATTTAAAAGTTATATCATAATTAAATTATAATCAAAATATTTCATAACTGTTTATTACAAAATCATTAGCAACAACAAATTCATATTTATATTTGCAGCCTCATCCAATGAACAATGCAAATATGCAACATTACAAAAAGGCACAGGTTAATTAATAAAATAACAAAACCAACCTCATAAAGAAATCAACAAAGTAAACTTGGTTCGTTTGTTCTGTTCTACAAAAAGTTGAAAAATAAAACATCTTAGGGAATAAATAAACAAAAAAGTTGACAGATTAAAGCTTCGTTTGGGACGGCTTTCTTCTTGCTTTTAAAAATAGCTTCTTAGTATAAAAATTTCTTGAATTTGAAACCTTTGTAATATGAAAGACAATTTAAAAAACAGTTCAAAAGCTGTCCCAAACGAATTCTGTGAAAAAATAATATTTCAGATGCTGCAGGAAGCACAAAGTAGCATAAGAAAAGGTTAGCCAAGTCACTAAGCAGCTCCAGCACCAGCAGCACCCTTGCCTTTCTTCCTCTGGATTTTCTTCAAGTAGAACTCCAGTTCCTTGCCTTCAAGTATGTAACTGTTGCAAGGAGGAAGCAGAATATGATAGCTGCATGATACTATCATGGGAGATTTACATACATACCACTCTATACTGTTCTATTTACATATTTAACACTTAAAACTTTAATATTACAGACATACAACCTATACTTTATTTTCATATCAAATATCAATGGTAGAAATGAAATAATGAGTGGCATATTTGATATAAAAATAATATAAGATGGTATGTATATAATATTAAAAAATCGGGTGTTAGATATGTAAACAAGATGATATAAAGTGGTATGTATGTATGTAAATTTCTCTATTATGAAACACAATGTTTGTTTCGTTGTATGTTACTTACCCGTCGGCTCGGCCACATTGGCCGGGGCGCGACGAGATGCTGGCAAGTAGACGTCCACCGCCGAACTGCTCCTCCAGGTGTGGGTCGAGAGTGCGGCCTTGTTGCCGCTTCTCCAGCTTCCTTTCGACATGGCCGCTCTTTTTTGCCTCTTCTGGGGCGGTGGCTTCACCCTCTTGAGCCTATGGCAAATAAACGATTAGGCAAAGGTGAAAGGACAATATGAAGAGTTATCATCACATGAAGTTTTATGTCAAAGGCTTAGTGATATTCAAATTTGGACCTAACATGTTGTTAAGTTGTGGGATGTTTTTTATATTAATATGAAAAAATGCGCTAAGTAAATTTAATCATGAGTCAATCATCACAACAAGCCATAGTCTAATAGCATGTAATAAAGGTCTTCAGCTGAGACGTTTAACAAAAATATCACACAATAAAGAAGAGATAAGGCTTCAATTGGGACGGCAAAGAAAGTAAGAAAGCCATCCTTATAAATGCCATGCTTAGGCAACATTATAATTAGGGCTGCAAATGAACCAAGCATTCGATAAACTACTTACGGCTCCGCTCGATAAAATCTTGTTCAAGTTCGTTTGATTAACTAATTGAAATAGCTTAAATATTTTTATAAATATTTAATTGTTAAATGAACAAGATTGAACAACCCGTTCCTCGATTTATTTATGATCATGAACAATATTATTTAAAACTAATGAACAAACTCATTGAGAAGCTCAATTAAGGCCTGTTACAATACATGATATAAAGCTTGATCTATAATTGAGTTAAAATCCAATGTAAAATTAGAACTAAGCAATCTACTGAAGCTCATATAAAATTTAAATGATATTACTGAATATGTGTAATTGAATCACCTGATTTAAACAAATTGAATTGTCTTTGCATTTTGTCTTTTATTTTGAATTTAACTTAGTCATTTATAAAGTTTAATTCATTATAAAGTTCGATTTTCATCATTTGTTAATTTATAAAGCTTGATTCGTGAACAAGCCCATTTATACAAGTTAAATTCATTTAAACTTTAAAGTTTGAATTTCGTCATTTATGAATTTTATCCATGCTACACGATATGTAAAGTTTGAACTTCTTTTCCTCGTGCATCTATTTGAATGAATATGATTTATTCTTAGAGAAAAATATGACTATATCCCAGCCATTAGCTAGACTGGTTGAATAGAATCCAAAATGCAAACAGTTAAAAGGTTCAGATATTATATTCAACAATAGCTAGACTTGTTGAATAGAATCCAAATCACAGATGACCAAACCCAAATTGCCAAGAGTAAAAATAGGGCTGTTAATGAATTGTGTCAAACATGAGCTGAGTTTTAAAATTTTGTGAAATATTCTTTTTGAATTTCAACATTTACATGTTATAGCATCGAATGTTGAAGAAATAAAAAATATGAATAAAGATTGCTTCATAGAAATAGTTGAAAGGACCCCCAAATCAACATTTGCGTGTTTACTTGATTTCACAAAGCCAGCAAAAGAACAGAAAGATTGTTTTCAAAATACAAAGCATTGTTCATCTGACATTTAGTTTTAATATACAAAATGGTAGAAGCAACATGAAATCAAATTATATGATCCAACTTACTAACAACCTAAAGATGAACAGATTAATACAATTTAATCACTAAAAAACAACACAAACCCCAGATTCTCTTTAAAACAGACCATTCTCTTCATGTATAAAGCCCAATTTGACCAGGAAACCCGTCCATTCAAAAAAATTAAACATGAAATTCAAGCCTCCAGCTCTGTGAGGTAGGCTGATTGAGGCAGATTTTAATTAATCTAATCAATGAAACTTTTCCACCTGTGGAACATAAGAATGTATAGGCACTTTTTTCCAGACTATAAACTCAACCCCACTATTTTATAATCAGCAATTGATATTCACATACAAAAGATAAAACTTTGGGATTTCAACCTATGTAAATATTTCTTATGCCACCAAAATAATCTTGAAATTTCAACAAAAAAGTTTAAATATAACATAAAGAAAGCTAGCCAACCCGAATGGATGGAACTATCTAAATCATTTTACCTTCAAATAATACTTTTTTCAGTGAAATTTGGCACACAAATCTGAAAGAAAATTTAAGAACAAAAACAATGAGAATAAGCATTGCTGCACTTGCCTAAGAAATCCACATTTGAAGAGCGTGTGATACAATTTTGGTCGGCTGAATTTTTGTTGGTAAACCTCACAAATGCTTAAGTGGTTTCAACTCAAATGTAGATTTCTAGGGTTTATATCATTTATGAAAGAAAAAAAAATCTAGGGAAAGTATAGCAGCATTATGAAAACAACAGAGCACTAAAAGCAGTGCGAAAAAGAATATACCTCAGAAGTATCCTTCTTAGATGCAGAAGCGGCCTTCTTCTTCCTACCAAGCTCAACACCATAGTGCTGAAGATACCATTGCTTAAAAGGGGCAGCATCAACCTGCACTATAGCACTCTTCACAAGAGTCTGCGTCCTCACAAGCTCATTATTCGAAGCATTATAGACCACATCGAGGATTCTAGTCTTGCGGGTCACAGCCTCGCTTCCCCAAGAATAGTTTCCTGTATCTAAACGAAGAGCCCTCCACTTCACATTACCTCCGCGTACTCGAACCCTCCTCACCGTCTTGTTGCTTGAAAGCTTAGTATTCGCCGGCTGCCGGCCCAGCTCGTACCTTTCATCGATTTAGACGAAAAAAAAAACTTTAGAGCGAGATCTATAAGAAACAGAAGCGTAATTCATATAATTTAACTTAAAGAAAAAAATGCAACTAAATTCTGTTGAAACAAACATCTAGAAATCCTCCAAAACCAAGCGATCAAATAGGTTTTAATAAAAATGCTTACTTCCTCTTCTTTCTCCACGCCTTCTTCTTGCCTCCAGTGGCGCGCTTCTTGTGCAAGGAATCTCTGGAGATACCTGGTAGTACAAAGAAGAAGACACCATGAAAGGAGATCCTTGTTCAGTGATTGAAACTTTTCAAGGAAAAGGCCGATAGTGTGCTTACCCATTGCGGCAGATAAGCGAAGATTGCCTCTCGCCCTCTCGCGCCTCAGCCGCCGCCTCGCCTTACTCACCCGCTTTAACTCCAGGAAGATGGAAACCCTAACTGTATTTAAAACCGCGGGTTTTGAGCAGGTTGCCAATCGGTCTTCTCTTGACCCGATTAGACCCGAAATCCAATACAGTTAGAGGGAACTAGATAACTTGGAGAATACAAGCAATTTAGGTAGTTGGAAAGCCCCCTCTCATCCAAAGGAAAAATTATTCTGTGTGGGCACTGGACGATATCCGGAGATCAATTATAACTCATCATGCCTTTTTTTTGCTTGGTACCAGTGCTCGAGTTTGCTGTTTATAGGGTGACATGACTCGTTCTGATTGGTCTATAGATCGTCCGATGTCCGCACAGAATAATTTTTCCATCCAAAGAGGCTGAATGATTTATACATGATGAAGAGTTACGGATCGACGAGAACGAAGAATGACCAATTAACATCTCAAGTGGTAGTTAGAGCTCTTAAATTCTTTATGATCTAAATATTTCCACTTTGTATTGGATTTATTTAAAATATATTTAGATATCTCATATGAGTAGAATTAAAGCTTATTTATAAATTTTAGGAGGGATTTTTTGAATTTTATTATTGAAATTATCCATAAGTACATTGGATGGGATGGTTTAGGCCATGCCCTCCTATTGAAAATTATTTCACCTTATAATTGATTATCAATATTATTATAAATCATATTTTATCTCATGTTTTATAATTATATTATTAAGTTTATTATTTGCATATTAATCATACTTAAATTATATTAATTAAGGATAGTTAGCTCATATTTTATACACTTTTAAACTATTTAGATTTTTTATATGTTTATGACATCTTATTAACTCATTTATGTTTCTACAAAAAAAAAAAAAAATTGGAGCTTATTTAGTATACTTAAAAATTTTTATGTTAAAAATAGTAGTATTGAATAAATCGCATTATAAGGGATGAATTTATTTTAATTCCTATTCCATTGTATTCGTTGGATTATTTATATACAATTTCATATATTATATGACCTAATTATGAATATAAATTAATTATTAGGATTTTTTAAATATTATTATTTCTTATTTAGTTGATGTTGAAATGCTATTTGAATATAGCCATTGGAGATTTGATCATTTGATTGTAAATTCTATTATATCCAAAAGAGTAAATTATAAATGGTCATCACTCCAATCTATTGAGATTAAAATTTCATTTGAGACAATTTTTTTTATTGCTTTTTAAAATAATTTTTTAATACAAAAATTTGAACTAAAAATTTTTATACAGGAAAGTTGTCCCAAACAAAACCTAAGATTTTACTTGGGCCAACTTTTATTCATGATTTTTTCACTGCTTCAGAAAAATTTTATATTAAAAATTGCTTTAATAAACAATAAAAAATTATCTCAAACTAACTTTTGATCACTATTTTTTCACTGCTTTCAAAAAATTTTTGTACTAAAAATTTTAATGTATAAAATGATAAAAAAAAATTATCACAAATAAAACATAAAATTAAATGAAATATCTCAAAATCATGCAATCTTATATTGTTACGTTTATTTTGTAGTTATCTTAAATCATTTGTATTAATTAATGCATGTAGCCACAATGAAGGTAAGGACATGCTTACCCTTAAAAGGCAAGCACATCATCAAATTTTGCTTTTTATAAATAAAAAATATTCTTTCATAGATGCATTTTAATATAATTTAAACACTCATAGAAAACTTAAATATCAAATATGCCACTCATATATTTCATTCCTACCACCCTATAAACTTTAATATTGCATCCCTTGCACTCATCTTTGATCTATGGGTGACAGACATAAAATATTAAAATTTTAATTGTTAGATATGTAAATAGCATGAAATAAAGTGGTATGTATGTAAATCCCCCAAAAAACAAATAAATGACAGGATAATCAACTGATTACCAAAAACATAATGAAACAGGATAGTTCATTAATGTTAAATTCAATACAATATTACAGATGATAATATGTTTAACTTTACATTTACAGAGGTATAAAATTGTTACTTAATATCAGTTCAATTTGTATACATGATGAGGGAGATGGTTTAATCAGGTTTTTGCCTTCACAGCACCCCAAATCATCATCACAGAAATATCATAAATCTGGAATGATGAGAAAGAATGAACTAGAATTGCAAACCTTGAATAATAAGATCTCTCTCTCTCTCTCTCTCTCTCTCTCAGATCAGACATCTGTGACAATTCTATCTCTTGACTGACTGTTCCCATAGTTCCACAGATCACTCAGTTCTCCTCTTATCCAACCCAAGATAACAATAAGTCCTGATCAGAGAAACATTCAAGATATCAATCAATTTAATGATATTTAGTTCAAGAGAAGAGGCAATTATGAGTGTAAAAAGATTAGAAAACTGGAATTTAATGGTGTGAAATTACCTAATGTACAAGGAACAAGATAGAGCAGAGCAGGTTGGCCATGGCCGTCCATAAGATACAAAGCAATGTAGGTTAGCAATAGACCTGCATTGGAAAAACAAATCAGCTTTTGTACAGAATATTCTGATAGGAAATAAGCGTCCACAAGCAGAAAAACTGCTGTTTTCAGGAGAAAACAGCCACCACACAACAGCAATATTAAGGAAAAATAGTAGAAACTGGAAAAAATATGAGAGAAAATAGTAGATTTCACTAAATGAAGAAGAAGAACAGCACACGATACAAGTTTCTTCAATTCGAGAGGAAGAAACAACTCTCCAAATCTCTAGCCAAGCCTAGTGCCCACAAGAACAAATCTGGTATCTCAAATTCAAGATAACCCTAACCATAACAAGACAAAACTAATTAAGGCAAAAGGACAAAAGTTTAATCCCTAAACAGCCCCTAATTTGAATTTTCCCTCCAATATAGTGCTTAATTAAAGTGTGGGACCCATCTGTTTAGCCGCCCCCTCTCCCCCTTGATTCTACCCCCCTTGGCCCCTCCTCTTGTAGGCCAAAACTGGTCCCTAGGGACCGGTTTAATATGTTCAGCCGGCCCAAGGTGGGCCGGCCTAACATATTCAAATTTAAAATCAATGTGTATAATCAAATGGTTAGATATTTCTATTAACCAACCAACATAGGTGTATTAAAATTGCATCATAAATAATGACAATTTGGGAATTATAATAATTACAATAAGAATTATTGATAAAACTGAACGCAGCGCCATCAGGTCCTGATTCCAGAAAAGAAAACTGAAGACTGAGATTTTTTTATATTCAGAAAGAAGAAATGGTTGATTATGTCAAAATGATCTTGCATAGTACTGTGCACTACTAAACATGCCAACATTGTAGAGGTAAAGATGGAATAGAACCCAAGTTTGGATATATCAAGCTAAATAGTTATCCACAGATTTAAAAAAAAAAAAACTTTGTAGCTAACGTCAAAGACATAAATGCAATCATGAGAAACCCACCAAATGCGTATCCAAGTGTTAGCCAAAGAAAGTAACCATTAGCGATTCCCTTCCTGTTTGCTCTGTCATACCTGCACAAATTCGATAATACATAAGAATTATGTGAAATTGTGAATGATCAAAAGAGCATTTGGTTAAATAGTTTGAAATAAATTAAAATTCAATTCGTTTGCACCCCTAGACACACCTAAGGAGCCCCAAATGATCTGTAAAACATATCTAAAATCTCCTTATTTATAGAAATATAGATGAGATTAAAATCAAATCTATCCTAAAATCATCTAAAAGGATTAAAAAAAATTAACAAATATATATAATCATAATTTAGAATAAAACAACTAAAATAATCCTAAATTGTATGTTTTACATGGCACCAATGATTCCACAAGAAAATTTAACCATCCAACATAAAGTGTGTGTGCGCGTGCGGGGGAGCGTATATGCGCGCCCGTGTGTGAAAATGATCAAAATAAGTAATTGCCTTAGAATAAGATGATAGAACTTTGGAGTCTAGAAGTATAAATTAGATTTCTTTAATTGAGTGAAGTCATAGGTGGAACAAAATGGTCCATAAATGCAGAAGTTTAGAATCTAGAAATAAATCATATATTAGTAAGGAGACTTGAAGGTGAAGTGAAAGGTGAGAAGGGCTCTAAAAAAAGAAATCTGCTTTTAAGAGTGACAAAGGATAAGAATTAAGAAAGCCAGACGCCTTGCAAAGAAAGTAACAGGCAAAGCAAAGCAATAACTTCTGATAATTCATATAACATGCTAGAAATTAAGAAGAAAGAAGAAAAATTATATAAGACAAGAAAGATCTAGACATTAGATACATTTGAAACAAATATATATATATATATAAAAAAAACTTCTTTAAATATGAAGTCATAAAAAAAAGAAAATGTTGCTTTGAGAAATTATAAAACGTGAGTTTTTAAGAAATAAATTGCTTTTGAAGATAATAATGAATAAATTAAAGATGCATATTATTAATATGATAAAAAAATATATATAGTTATTTTGAAGATGCATGAAGGTAACATTTTAGATCCATATGATATACATATCAAGATTTGAAGAGCAATGAGTAAATTGCATTAATTTTGTTAACAAATATATTCAATAAAAATTTGAAGATAGGATACCAAATGATTGTGGAAGAAGTGTTTTGACACCAGCATTATAATGATGATAGTGATGATAGAGAAATCAAATTAATAAGTCATATAATGAAATTATAGAAGACTGTAATGGAACATAAACCTAAAAAACTATATTGGTATGAAATTGATTTGGTTTCGTGCCAAGAAGGTCCCTTATGGAAGCAATTTTTTGTTAAGAAAAATTAAGTATAAAGAGAAGAAATAGATCATCATCTGGTAATTATTGAACTTCATAAGGCATATGATGAGTGCCATGAAAATTGATTGATTTGCATTAAGAAAATAATGCGTGCAAAGATGTCTTTAAGTTTTTAAAGATATGTATGATAGAGCATTAACTAGTATTAGAATTAATTTTGTAGTAATTAAAGTGTTCCCAATTACAATATGATTTGATCAAGGATCAACATTGAGTTTTTTTTTTTATAAATATGCTTACAAAGGGCACTCAATGGGATGCCATGGTGTATGCTTTTCACAATAGGCGTCAATATATGTAGAAGGACATCGTCGAAAACAAGTTAAAAATTGGAGCACTTGAGGAAAATATTTTGAAGAAGAAAGATAAGCTTAGCAAAATAGATACTAAGAATATGAAATACAATTATAGTTGTAATAGATTTAATTATCTTATATTTATTATAAAAATAATTGGGGCACAGATGAGGAATAACTTCCCAACTTAAGGCCATTAGCTAAGATTAAGACATACCTTAGAATTTAAAAGTAAATTTATAAAATATAGTTGGGCTTGACCAAGTTATATAGACATGAGATTTGGTGATAAAAAAGTAGAAGAGAACCAAATTGAGCAATGAGGAAATGAAAATGTTAAGAAAAATATGTGATGAAACTAGGATGATTAATTGATGAATTATTATATTAAATTGATGGTGAGAGTACCATCTATTGAAGATAAGGTCATGGAAAATTAACTTAAATGATTTGACCATATAGACCTAAGAATATAAAATATACTCATTAGACAAGCTACAAATTAAAAGCCAAGTAAAAAAAAATTATTAGAATAAAAGTTAACATGCACAAAAAATATTCAAAAAATTTTAGCAAGGTAGATAAACACCTCATGCACCATTGGAATGAATGAAAAAAAAAAAGAGCAATCATAAAGCCTGTAAGTCTAATGAAGGAGACTGGCAGTGACAGTGATGACGATGACAATGACAGTATGCTTCAGAATAAACTACAATTTTAGCTGGAAATAAATGTGTACCATGATCAGTTTTAATCCTACACATTCACCAAAACGTATTTTCTAAGTTAGAATAGAATCAACTATCACAAAAAGCACATCATAAGCCATTTATTTTACCTGTAACTGAATGCAACTAGCAAACCAGGAAAAAGTATGTCCCCAAAGCCAATCATATCATAGCCACCCCAAGGATCAAAAAAGCGAGGAATTCTCAAAAGCATCGGAATAGTCTCTCCACTACTGTCACCACGAGCAACCTAAAGAGGAAAGCCCTATGATTAGCCTATTTTGTAATTCATGAACATTTGATCCATTCAGGTTATCCTGGTATTAATAAGGAATCAATAGATAAAGAAATCACAATTAAACAAAAAAGTACTACCATGTAGAAGTAGAACATAGAATATAAAAAGGCAAACATAGTAGTTTACTTATGAGAAGGATCTTGCGAATAAATAAATACATTTATTAGTAATTCCAACTTTGATATTTGCATTTTCAAGTCAAAGCTACCATGCAAGAACAGCAAAATTTATTATGCAATTCAAGATATTAACATTTCAATACTATAAGTAGACTACTGCCCTAACAAGAAAATTTGACCAAAAGTAGATGGTTAGCCTAAATCACTTTCCCTTGTCAGATATTTGTAAACTATATAAGTGCAGCAATGATGATAATAATAACTACAAGACTACTGATTAAAAGTACATAGATCAAGGTTCATGTTTCAAATTACTCCAGTTTATCTCTCACATATATGTCCTTAGTCTCCAAAACTAAGGACAGCCCTTTGAGATCATAATTGTTGGTAAGGTGATCAGAACTAAGCAATATTGGAGGCTGTTTTAAGATACTTGTACCTTAACTAATAATCTATGTTCAAAAGGAAACTGAACTGAATATAGTTTTGAGATTCTAAGTGATGATATTATGGTCCCAAATAGGAATACAAAGAAAGACATCATGGTTACATATATACTTGAATAATGCAGTGTCAACGAGAGCCAATATTTATTATAGAAACTAATACAATTATAACAGCTCTTCATAGAAAAATGTCCTGTTTTCAATCTCCCAAAAATATTGGCTTAGGATAAAGAAAGATGGAGTTTCAGAGGAGATATACTGAAAACAGCCATGGTAAGATGATAAGATCTTCCTACGCAGCAAAACAGTCAAGAAGTTCTCAGAAACAGGCTAGTATCAAGCAGTAGCACGGTAGCCATTTAGAAACAAAGAATATTCCTCGTAAATAAAAAAAATGAAATATTGAATTATAAGTAAGATACTTACTGCAATCATAACACTTTCATGAAATATAAGAGGAGATATGAACACCCAGAATACATCATACACAAAAGCACAGCTAAGGAGTGCTGACGCAACCTGGGAAAGAGAACTAAATTAGATTAGAAGTAACATCTTACCAAATAAACTTTACATTAAATTTTAAAATAGTAAGCCAAGATATGCAAGCAAGTAACCTTAATATTCGGTAGGCGAGCCATTTGCAATACAGTGATCATTAAGCAAATGCCCTGGCAACCAATGAATTTAAATAAAATAATTAACATCATGGAGCATAACATCAAAATCATAAATGAAAAAACGAACTCTGTAATCATTTAAGGATCAGCATCACAAAAAGAGTTAATAAAATTAAGCATATGCCATTACATTTCAAACAGTTCAATCTCAACAAGAAGCAATCAATCATCCTTGATTTTCATAGACCTTTTTTAGTAGACGCCTCTCAAAACACTATTATTGCTGATTATTATGAAAACTATCTCATCATAGGTACAAATATCATAAGCGGTCGAAATATACATTGGGGTATCAATAGGTTTGCAACCTACAAGACCAATCTCTTTAAGAAGATTAGAAACATGTCGTATGGTCCATCCTTGATGACCACAAATTGGAGAATCTGAATGGAGTTAAGCCTAACAACTAGAGAGAATTTGTCAAAATATAAAGTCTTTCATATCATAATATCTCTCTACATTTAATAGAACCATGATAGAAAACATTCAAAATTAGCTCAATCTTTTAGACAAGTGAAAATGAATTTGAGCCTAATTGATTCAAATTTCATATTTGGGCGTCCCCATCAAACTCCATTTCCAATTCGTAGTTAATTAAAATTTAACTGTATATATATATAAACACAATATGTATGTATAAACACACATATATATGTATATATGTATCTATGTATATGCACACATATATAAGTATATATATTAGCAAACTTCTAACTGGTTCTTAGGTTCATTCCCTCCCTCAAAGGCATGCTTGCATTCTATGTCAAATTGACTTAGAATTAATTTCAATTCGAAACAGAACTACATAATTTTAAGTTTAACTCAAGAGAAGGTTTGCTAGAACTCTAACAGTTATCATGCTTAATCAGGAAATACAAAAAAACTAGTAGTAACAAAATTCCTTCAAATATATGAAAATTTGAAACCATCAAAATAACTAACAACCTCAAGAAAACTACTAATTACATTCTAATGTTAATTGGAAGCATCAAAGAAAAAGTAACCAATAATGAGCATCTTACAAGAATATCTTGACCAATCCAAGCATATGACGCATGCCGATTAGCAGCCCAATAAACAGCGAAGGCTATACATAATGGTAAAATAACAATCGAGAGAATAAGGACTTCCCCTAAAATGGGAAGGCTTGTTGTCTTTCGGCCACAAACTTTGCATATCCTGCTCAAAAACTCAGTTATAAAAAGGAAAAGAGAGGTCTTATGAGCTAAAAGCAAGAAAAGTTGATTAAGATATATGTCTTGTGGTCATACCTTGAAAAAAGTGCTACTAAACAAACATGCATTCCCTGAAAAGATAAGTTATTCAAATAAGCAACAAAAAAGTAGCATGCCATCACTAAAAGACAACTATAATTATGCCCGAAGTTTATAATACATATTTGAGTTTTAAAATACAGATCATATGAAGAAACTCCATTATAATTTTAATATTATACGATTCCCCACATAGAAATAACCTCCTAAATGACTTCTAATAAGTCATAATCTTGTTCTGGACAACCTTATTTCAAAATAAAAGGAAGGAACTGAAGTCTTCTAAAATCGTTATGTAATAATCAAATAAAAAGAGAAATAACTTTAGAAACATGGTACCTATTAAGGATTCTCCCGAGAATATTTGAGACCTTTAAATTAGATAAATGAATTAAACTATTATATTTGCATCTAAATATTTATTAGCGAGTAATACTTAGTAATACTTACAATGAATGTGTATCACCAGACCATTTTAGAAATAATAAGCTTACGTATGAGTTTAAATAAACCAGTTGTCACAACTTCAAAAGATTTGGTGCGAACAATGAAAATGGCCCAATAATGACCCAAAACCGAAAGTTTATACACACCAAAAGTGTGAAAAAGAATGAATTGTATTCTCTAATGTCCATATTGCTATGATTGTTTAGTCGCTGTTAGTTTTCAATATTGCTAGTGTTGGTTTGTTCAGTTTGGAAGAGATGAGATATATTGGGCTTCAGTTCTAATTCAACACAATGTCATTTTCAAGCTTAGTGAGCTGTAATAAATTCCTGATTATAGATAATCATAGCTTGAATTACAACCGCTATTCCCTATTGGAAAGTTGGTGTATAGCTGCTTAAGCCTTCCAAAACAAGCTTTTTTGCCTCTTGATTAATTTACTGCAAGTTCAATTATAATATTCTGGGCCTTTCAAGTTATGCAGTTAATGGGCATTACTGATGGGCATTAACATGGACGAGCATCTACAGGAATCATACTCATTTTGGAATTTTGGATGAGGATCTTTGATTAATCTTAGAGCTAAAATTAGGCTACTGTTTCTTGCAACTCTGATGAAATGCAATTTCCAATACGAGCAGTTTTCCATGGTGAGGCTTTGACGTGGGAGTTTTCATGTACAATTTCCTTTACTGCTAATCACGTCGTATACACGATTGCAGGCTGATTTCCAGTGGCATAGCTTAAAGCAATCTGTGGCTTTCAAGTGGATGTCTCAGTTTGCATGAACGCTATTTTGATTTCTGGAAAACGTTAATGGGTTCTCATTGGCACTTGAATTTTGAGATCAAATAAAACTGAAATGCACTAATTTTGTGCCAATCATATCTAATAATCTGAGGATGGGCGTATAAATAGATATTTAGAGAAAAGTCATATATGAAATTTAGACTTGAATAAAACTTATCTTTTCAGTTCCAATTTTGAGAGTGTAAATTAAATGTATAATTCCTTCTACTGCAATAACAATTTGACAATCTAATCTGGGAGAACCCATCACTTTCTATTGAAATGAAGCCTAACTTCTTAATTTTTTCAATTCCTTTTTTGTTTCATCTATATAATTCATTATTGCTTGTTTAGTGTTCTTGATTTTGATCAAAGTGTTAGATGACAAAAAACTAATTTGTGGAAATGAACTCAATTTGCTAGCTGAATTTATTATTTCAATTTCTTGCTGAAATTCTCAGATATTTTTGATTATATGTTGGCCTTAAACTCTAATATCATCAGTTTTCATTTAAAGAAAATAAATAGTTGAATTAATTGGTTACTTATAGTATGTAAATTATCTAGTTCCCGTTGGATGAAAGCATACTAGGAATCATATTAGCTGCAATAAAAAATTCCAACTCTGAATCATCCTACAACAAGAAGTAACCAGTGGTACATTAAGATAATAATCTTAATGGAATAAAAATATATAAATCTGAAAGAGCAACATACCTCCACACCACCAATGCAGAATAATACTATCAACAGCCAAACAAACCAGGAGGACATGAAAAAGAACAACAGCAACAGAAAAGCTGATGCAGCAATCACAAAAATGATAGCTCCCTTAGCATTAATCTCCAGAATTTCTTTCTCGTTTTCACTGTTGATCATTCCAGCACCAGTCTGATCCTGATTAAACCAAAAAACCACAAAAATGCATTGTATAAAAAAATATTGTGTTAATTATTATAGAAAACAGGCTTATATTCTTTTCAAAGTACAGTGGCACATGGAAAGTTACATATTCCGGCAATAAGCATCTGTTATTTTCATCAAGACTATTACAACAAAATACAAATACCATGGTTAACTATTTTAATTAACAGGAAAATGATAGAACAGAATAACAAATATCATTCACTGAACCTGTCCACAGCCTAGATTGCATTAACACCTTTTTCATCAAGTAGAATGTTTTTTAACAAAGAGGATCTGGTTTACAGACTTGATAATGCTCTTTCATTACACAGATGTTATTATTTACCAACTTGAACATATAAACAGTAAATAAAAAGAATTACAGAAGTAACAATATGTACAATTGACTGCTTTTAACTGTTAGCAGTTATCTAATTTTATTAGCCTATTCAATGAAGAATCTCAAATGATAAGATTCAAGCGCACAAGCCTAAATTGTCCAGCTTCGTTCCAGTAAATGATGCCCACTGATGTGAATCTAAACAGTAAGAGGACTACACAGAGAGAATTAGCATCGCAAACAAGTCGCATAGGCTGCCTAAAAAGCCTTGTTTGTTCTTTTTTTTTTTTGTATATATAATTGTAATCCGGTACAAGGAACGTGCCCATCAATTGTTTTTCCTTCTTGTACAATTGCAAGAATATGTAAACCAATACTACTCAAAATTCTAATTTCAAAGTATACTGAATTGATGGAATGTACATTTCTATTTTTCAATGCAAGTTAGTAATAATGTTTCCTAGTATATAGTCATCAAGTACCAAGAGAAGAAGCAATTCCAAAAGGAAGGATAAAAGTATGGATGTGTGAGCTCAACCGCTCAAGTGATAGTACCATGATCATCCTGGCAAAACATGCGCATAAGTAGCCATGCAAAGTAAATGTGAGAATCGAACCTGGCCGGTTCAACCGGCCTATTTCCTTCAGCGGACAAAAGGTCCCACAAACAGTAGGTTCAGACAGACCGCACACGGCCCGCATGCATGCGTATGCTTCTAGGCGAGGTCGATTCGCGGTTTTGAATGAATTTTCACGTACGGGAGTGAAAAATAACGACTCCTTGTGAGTCATAACTTTGATTTGCTCACTTCCGTGAGAGCAAAACACTTGAGAAGCTTTGTGTTGAGAGGGAATCATGCCCTGAGGAAGAAAAAGGAGAAGGAAGGTAAGTTTGTATATTTTATTCATTTTATTTGGCAATTTCTTCTATGATTGAAACCTAATGGAGAGTCGATATCTAGTTTGAATGTAGAGAAAGAAAATTTGGGAGAGCAAGAGGAAGAAATTGAGTTGGAAAATTCTTCTTTATAAGTGATTTCAATTTTATATTCTTTTTCTGTTCAAATTGAGAAATAAAATATATAAAATTTATTTCTTAAAGACAAGCAAAAAGTGTATGATTTTAAATGAAAGAAATCAAGTTGGTGGAAATTCGATTCGGCAAGAAGAAATAAATTTGAGGTAAAAGATGAAAGTTAGAATTTGATATTTATTATTATAGCATTAAGCTTTGAGAATTCCTTCAAAGTTGGTTAGTAATATTTAATCTCAATTAACATAATTTGGAACAGTAAAAGATTTGATTAATCTAGTGCACAAAGGCGAAGTGCTAAAGCCAATAAAGGAATCTTCAAAGGAATTTTGAGTTTGATATATATATATATGTTTAAAAATGTTTATGTTATTTAAAATACATGTAAAGATGTCTGTAAAGAACAATCAAATAAATGAAATAACATTTAATATTTAAATAAAAGCATAAATGAAAGTATTAAAAGTAGGAAAAGATGCATGCATGCAAATACAGGAATTCACCCTATTATGGTACTGGCTAGGAACGCAATGTACCCATGCACGTTAAATGAAAATGAAAAAGGAAATGGAAATGGAAATGGTTGTACCTTTATTCATACATTTAGTGGTGCTCATGCACTAATTAAAAGGGAAAATGTATAAATGTCAAATGAAAAAGAACGAATGAAATAGAAAAATGAATGAATTAATTGGATAGCTTAATTATAAAGATAATTGTATACAAATATGTTGCATATTATATGTTTTAATTGTATAATAAATGAAAAAGAATATGCAAGAATATACATGTGTATTATATATGCTTAAATGTTATATGACAATGATGATTATCCACTGAGTATACTATGTAAATTCAAACTATAATACTAAAATTTTCAGGTGAGTCTTATGATAAGTAGAAATGGCTGAAAGAGGAAAGGAATACGCCTACAGAAGATGACGATCAAATGAAAGCAGGTAACATATGGTTTATATAAATGTTCAAATGTGAAATTATGTTAGGGATCTTCAGTGTTTCTAGAATCATTAATATTATGTGTAATTGTAGAAAATGTATTAACCGTCCGATTGTCCATTCCCACCTCATTAATTCGAATCACCGGGTCGGATTGTGACAGTCAATCTACTTGATTCCTGCGATTAGTTTTCCATATCAATAGCAAAAGCATCTCTACCTTGTGCAGCTTGTCAAAGACAGCATAGATGGCCTTAGGTGCCACTCTTATAGAACTGCAGCCACCTTAGCAATTCTACCAGTAATAAACCACACGTCCAACTTCAAGCATGCATCCATCCCGCACCCCTTTCCATGCTTCCATTTACTCTTCGCATGGGGATATAAGTGCGTTTTGTAGAGCTTGGGGTAGATCACTGGGCTCCCATTATCGATCACCAACTGTATAGGCCCAAACAACAGCCCCTTTGCGAGCAACATGTAGCACAACCCCAGCAGCTTGCTGAAGATGGGTTGCCACAGAACCCTCCTAATAATATCTCAACGTAGTTCCCAACAGGTTGTTGACGGGTAGAAAATACAGAAAATGACTGAAAAGCATTTGCTTCACATGGAGCTCACCAACACAAAGAAGCAAAGGATATAATACCGTGATCTCTCTTGCATCATGACCAACTGCATGGGGATTTTTAGCTTTAGGCAATGGAGCAAATGGAGACTTCTAGCTTTACGCAATGGAGCAAATGGAGACTTCTAGCTTTAGCAGTGGCTCTGAGCAGTGGCTGTCAACACAAGCAAATAAGCTAAGCTTTTAATCCTCAATGGATAGACCACCAAGCTGTTAGACCGGTCCAGGCGGGACCGGCTTACAGGCGAACAGCGGAGCTTTCCGCCTGCTACGGATGTCGCGCGTAGCCGATGCCCACAGGAGCCGATTTTGGTTGGAAGGAATTTTAGGAGATAATTTGAATGTAGGGACTGTTTAGGGATTTCCTTTTGATTTGTATGCATTAAATAATTTGTTTTTCTAGGGTTAGGGTATCTTGAATTTGGCTGAAATTTGAGATCTCTTAGATTTAGGTTTTCTTTAGGCTCTAGCGGCGTCAAAAAAATTGGGAGAGATCGATCCTCCTCTCGAATTGAGGATCAATTTTATCTTGCTATTTTATGTTTTCCTTTCATCAAATAATACAAATTATCTACTGTTTTTTGTGATTTTGTGTGGATTTTGTGAAGAATTCTTGCTATTTTTCGAAGATTGATAGAAAATACTTGAGATCTTCAAGTGTTTCCTATCAAATTGGTATCATAGCAAGTCTTGGGGCCGTTCGTGGGCTGATTTTGGCGAAGTTCGGCGGCTGATTTTTGGTCGAGAAGGGACGAAGTGCTGTTTTTGTAATCCAAATCCGTAATTTTTGGATTTACAAAAGTTCAGATCGAGATGACAGCCAAGAAAGTTGATGCGCTAGAAGAAATGCTTGAAGGGGAGATGAACCAAATCAAGACAACGGTGGATGAAAGGATTTCCTCTATGGAAGGATAAGTAGCCGATCTCCGGGACATGATGAATAAAATGTTGGAAATCCACAATCAAACGATGGCTTCCGTGGCAATAGAGGAAGAAAGAAAAAACATGAATTCTGAAATTCGTAGGGAGGAAGATGAGGTGGAAATCGTGGAAGGGGAAGGAAGAAGACCCCATCTGGAGCCTATCCGGAGGGAAGAAAGAGAAGGTTATGGGGAACGCCAGGAGGGATACTACGGCCGCCGTGGTGCTGATTTTGAAGACAGATGGGGGGATTTTGAAGGGAGTTTGGGGTATGGCAGAGCAAGGGAAGAGCAGGACACATGGGGTGGACTGAGCACTTGGGAAAGGGGAAGTTATGGAAGAATCAGGGAAAATGGCAGTGACCAGAAGGTGAGGAAGTTGAAGATGCCCATCTTCGAAGGAGAAGATGCGTATGGATGGATTTACAAGGTAAAGCGGCACTTTGCCGTCAATGGATTGACGGAGAAGGAGAAGCTAACAGCAGTGGGATTGTGCTTGGAAGGGAAAGCCCTATCGTGGTTTCAGTTGAGAGACCAACGGAGGCCGATCAGGAACTATAGGGAATTTAAAGATTGCATAATAGAGCGTTTCCAAACCGATCGGGAGGAGACTTCTATGAGCAGTTCTTTTCTTTGACACATGAGGGATTAGTAGTAGATTATTGGGAGCAGTTTGAGCACCTAGCTAGCAGGGTGGAGCGACTCTCAAATACAGTGTTGGAAGGGAATTTCATGAAAGGGTTGAAGGCAGAGATCCGAGCGACAGTGAAAGTTTTGATGCCTAGTGACTTAGGGGAGGCCATGAAATTGGCACAGCTTGTGAAAAATCAGAAGAATCTGGAGAAGGGAGCCAGGAGCAGTAGCTAAGGAGGCTCTTACAAGATTACAACCACTCTTCTAGCACCCAAGGGGCCTGCCTCAGACAACATTAATGAGACCGCAGGGAGAAGCCAGTAGTAGGAGGGAGTGGGGAAAATTTCAAAAGGCTGACAGAGAATGAGATGTAGGAGAGAGAAGCTAGGTCTAGATCAAGTAGCAGGGTAATGCGGTAAGTGGTGCATATTTCTAAGTTCAATAATGTCATGATTTATTTTTATGATATTTGAACTTCATGATCATTTTGAATTTTTGATTATTGTACTAGTAATTTCAGATTTTTTTTTAAATTCATTAGTTTGTTATTAATCCTATTCCATAAATAGAGTTCCTAAAGGTTATCACAGACAATGGATAATGATCAATGATTAAATTATATTTTCTTTAACATGGATGTGAAATCATTTCATTCCAAGTGTATAGCTTGAAGAAACAGGCCTTGATGATTTGATTCTCTTTTTTCCTTTGTTTTAATTCCATTTTCTCATCAATTTCCCATTTCCTATTATCCGTAATCTTCCTTTTTACAATATTTCCACATTAATGTATTTTATTCCATATTAGGGGCACTTAAGGCTTTCCAAATTGCTGTACTGCATCAAGGGGAGCAACAACAACAAAATAGTAATTAGGGAGGAGACATTGTGGGAGAAATGAAGGAAGCATTGGAGAAGAAAAGATGATAAGGATTGGAATGATTGGGTGGGGAGGAATAAAAGTGAACTTGATCAGTTGATGAAAGACTGTTAGCTGTGTCCACCAAAAAGGACATTATGGGCCTGGACAAAAATTGACTGCAAAAATAAAGGGGCCTTGACTGGGCCTAGCCCTAAAACTAACAGTTTTGGAGTAAGGCTTAGCATGCCCAATAGAACCTTTCTATGATAATTGATAACAAAATAAACCAAATAGATTATCACGATATTCATATAATTATTGTTTATTTACTTCAAATTATAGAGAGAAAAGTCAGGCTCCAATCCTACAATTAGGGAAACTCGTTTTTTCTATCCATAAGATTTTAACCAAGGAAACTCTAAAAATGATACAAACTACATTTCATTTAATCTGATAACAATTTGTTTAGGCGAAAAGTTTCACTAAAAGTAAAAGGTGTAAGCTTAATAATACAAGAAAACATGCATGCCCAATAGAACCTTTCTATGATAATTGATAACAAAATAAACCAAATAGATTATCACGATATTCATATAATTATTGTTTATTTACTTCAAATTATAGAGAGAAAAGTCAGGCTCCAATCCTACAATTAGGGAAACTCGTTTTTTCTATCCATAAGATTTTAACCAAGGAAACTCTAAAAATGATACAAACTACATTTCATTTAATCTGATAACAATTTGTTTAGGCGAAAAGTTTCACTAAAAGTAAAAGGTGTATGCTTAATAATACAAGAAAGCATGTAAATTATGACTTTTTTTTTAAACACCCATTGGAGTTATTCCAAATATACACTTAGCTAATAAAAAGTTATTCCATTTAAAGTTTTAAACTGAGGAACTTTTGGCATACAAAATAAGCATTAGACTGGCGCAATATTTGATAGTCCATTAATGAAAATTTTGAACATCGTCAACCATACATCTGTAGTGAAAGCCCAAAAGATTAATAAATATTGACAAAAAATGGATAGGAAAAATATAGCTTTCCTAATTGTTGGTAGGTAAGGACTTAATTATGAATTTTTATTTGCTTATGAGAAGGGAATAATAGAGGGCAAGCCTAGAGAAGTGATTAAATTGCCTCTAGTATGACTTGGTGGTTATGAGTGAGTCACAGAAATAACCTCTCTATAATGCAAAAATAAGGCCACATACATCAAACCCACTCAAAGACATTACAGTGGCAAAAGCTTCATGCATTGAATCATGCCATTTTTAAGGAAAGGGGTAGTAAGTCAGGGCAATTTCATGGAACCAAACAAGTGCGACTCTTTAAAGGGTCTGCTATATAAGAACCTAAATAAAGTTAAAAAGTGAAACTGAAGGAGGCTACAAGAAAGGTAATAAAGTTTGTGGGCCAACAAGTTTGACAATTTTATGAACTTATAAGCAGCCAAAACCTTGAGAACTTCCCAAGTACTTTAACCTTGAAAAACTGCCAACTACAACTGGAAAAAATTATAAGAAGGTGATAAAATTAACAAAGCCACATGCCAAAATATGCTATTGCTATGAGGTGTAAGAAAAGGGGAAAAAATCTAGTTTCAGCATTAAAACAAAAGGGTTTGGTTAAAACATAAAAAGTAAAAGAATGATCTAAAACCATTAAAAAAATCATGAAACATATATGATAGTATCATAAAAGTACAAAATCAAAATGAATTGCTTCATGGCATTTATAGTTTTTAAAATTTTTTGAAAACAAATTGCTTTAGAATTATGGAAAGAGAAAGGCAAGGAAACAAAAAACCTTCCATTCCAACTGATTATAACGTTCGTCTACTGGCTCACACACAATAAATTCAGCCCATAGGGAAGCACAGATAATTGTTCCAACAGCCATCAACCATAGAAAGGTTGCGGATAAATCCACAACAGGACGTTCAGGAGAATATAAGAGGACTTCCACTGTCAGAAAAAAATATTAACTTAGTTACAAGGCAAAAGAGCTGTGATGCAACAACGTGCACAAACCACTATTTTCAATATAATACAAAATCAAAATAGTAACTTAATTTGTTTCAAGAATACAACAAAGTCAACATTAAAATATTCGCAATTTAAATTTCCTCCATCCACTTTAACAATTCTACAAGAACAGGGAAAAGGAAATATAAGAAATCTGATATGCAGATCCCTGCGAGACAATGGCACATCCACAGCAATTTATAAATATGTTGCTTCTTTAACTAGAATTTCCATAGAAAGCCTTGCAACTATACTTAAGCTTTCTTGCACCACCTCAGCAATATCAAGCAACCTGAGTTGCAAAGAATGCATCACTCCATCAAAAAAAAGAGGCTTGTTTTTTTAAGAGAAAAAATATTGAAATTGATTTTAACATGACTGTATGTATACCTATAGAAAAATACAAGAGATAAAATATTTAAAACATAATAATATTAAAGAGAATATCCTTAATGTTGAAGATATATCATAGTAAAAAGGACAAACATTAAAAACTTAATACTTTAAAAATAGTAAAATCGCTAATATCACTCGCTCTTAAACTGGAGCATATATATCAAGGAGTCCAACTTGCTACAAATATTGGAAAAATCGAGTGGTCCTAGAGCCTAGTTAATCAATATAAGATAATTGTTTTTTGCTGGGGGTTTGAGAAGTGATGATCTTTAGAACATCAGCTCCGATGAAGTTAAAATCCACTTCAATATATTTGGTTCATTCATGGAAGATATAATTGCTAATATTGTAGATTGTCGCTTGGTAATCATAATTGAGTATCATGGGTTGTATTTTAAAGAAATCAAATTCTTATACTAGAGTTTTGATACACATCATTTAACAAGCAAAATATGTCAAAACCCAATATTGAGCATGCTAGATCTAGTGCGATAGTTTGCTTCTTACTTCTCCGGGAAATAAGGTTACCTCCCACAAAAACATAGTGTCCTCAAGTAGGCTTCTAATCTTCAATGGACTCACAATACTCATCATCAAAATAAGCTTTAATCTTTAAATGATTGTGTTTTCAATAAATTAGTCCTTTTCCCAAAGAACTTCAGATATATCTTAAATATCATAAGAGAAAATCCCAACATTTCTTTTTTGAGTTTTGCATATACTGACTAACCACAAAGACCAAAAAAATATATTTAGGATGTGTGACAGGAAAATATCTAAGCTTACCATCCAACTGTCAATAGCAAGAAGTATACTCGAAGTTTTCATAATGAATGACTACAGAGATTCATGGAGATTCAACAAGTTCACATACGGGACTCCTAAATTTCTACTTATAAATATACTTTTATTTCCTCAGTAGTATAAATAACATTTTAAGTTTGAAAAATCTCATCATCATACATAAAAAAGATCATTATACTAGAGGATGAGTAGTGAATTAAAATAAAGTGATCAATCAAGTTACTTTGAAGATCAATATCAACAAGGACCACCTAGAGTTTATCAAATAAAGCACAAAGATATATTTTTCGAAGCTTGCAAACTTTGCTCTCCGCCTCTACAACATACCCTAGAAGTTGTTCCATATAAATAGCTTTGAGTGGTTCTCTATTAAAGTATTGCTGAAATCCATTTAGAGTAAAGACCAATCTTGATTAATGAAGGAGGTCAAAAAGAATTAAATAGAACAATTAGGGAAATTGTTTCAAAGTATTAAATTTCATTAACCTATAGTGGAGAAGGAATTGGAGCAATGGGTGGAAGTACTATACATGGAGAAAATATGGTAGTGTATGAGGTAAGAATGTATTGGAGGGAGGTCTCATGAAAGGTTATGATAAAGAAGACACAAAGTGAATGTGTAGAAAAATCATAACATCAATAACCTTTCTAAGTATGAGAATAACCCAAAAACATACATTTAAAGGCCTAAGAAAGAGTATCATATTTAGGATGAAAAGAGTTGATGAAACAAATACAGCAAAAAAACTCGGAAGGTAGAAAAAATAGGTGTGTGTGGATATAGCATGACTTTTAACTTCTAGCAACCCAATGGACCCCAAGAAAAAATGATTCACAATAAGAACAACAAATATGCATACACGAATTAGATTAACTATTGGTAGTTCAATGTCTATTTGATCTCCAAGTAAGGGACGTAGGTTTAGTCCCACAGAGTAATAAGTTTGAACTTACAACAAGAATGTCAAACTAAAACTGATTGTAGTACAACAAGATCAACACTGTAAGTCGGCTGGCAGAGAAAAAAAATATATATGCATTAGAAGAATCTGGAACCACCACAGAGGATTATCTCTTGTATTTCTTGAAGCCCAATACTAAATGCACAAAAGGCCATATTTCTCATTATTTCCTTGATTTCTCTATTGCTACTTATCCTCTTAATATGAATGGTAGTCTGTCGTAAATAAGATTAGATTATTGGTAACTGAGAATAAAGCTTCCCTCCCCATATGGGGTCTCTTCTGCGTTCAAAAGTGCGACGATTGAAGAAGAGATTGGGGAATCACATCGACCTCATTGATCATTTCCTCGATGAGTTGTGTTATTGATTTTATTCAGATTTCACACATATTTGAAATTTCAGTCATACTTTGAGTTTTTCTAGTACTTGGAGTGATCTCAAGTCCTGTGGATTAAAAGTCCATTAACAAAAGATTCATTATTTTTCTCTTGTATGGTTTGAATGAGCAGTTAACTAGTATGCAAACCCAAAAATATCAGATTTTTCGTGAAGTAAACCAAATAAGAGATAAGGTAGATTTAATAGAGGGTTGCACAGCAGTGCATATGTAAGAATCTTAATAAGCTCCTGGACGCCTTTCTAATGAAAATGCAGAACAGAACAATAGCATGCCAATTAATCTGAGCGTTAAACATGACCAGTTGATGATAAAACTGATTTCAATTTCTCCATATCATAATGGACTTCAACACAACTCCCCCTGCACAGTTCTCGTAGTCTTCCACTAAAGTTTCCTAACATACAACACATCCATGGACTAGATTCACATCATTATGGTAATGCATATCCATAAAAGAACCCTGAGAGAGATAGATGGCGATATAAAGAGGTGAAGTTTGAAGAACCCTTTTTTATGGTAAAAATGATCCAAAACTCTCAACTGAATGGCCGTTAGACCACTATTTTGAGTGAAAAAAAGTGTGATGCAGTATAAAGTTAGATTTGCTAATCTAAAACATACAGGGCCTGCTAAAATTCACATATCAGTATGGAAAGATAATTCCAAGGACAGGTAAATCAATTAAATAGTTGATAAAAAAATTACTGCACAAGGAAAAATGTCTTTCAACTACTTATAAAGATCATAATGTGGATAAATTTAATACTTTGAAATAAGAACCGTTTTCATTAAGCAATTACATGAAAAAAATATGAGAATTTCATGTTTAAATGTAAAATTGATTGAGGTGGTAAATTTAATTAGCCTAAATTTGGAATGGATTGCAATTTGACGGTAGGAAAGAAATGCTTCCTGATAATGTTCTGTTCTATAAACAACATATTTTAACTAGCACGTGAGCTTGAGCAATATCTCAAAACTGCTACTAGCAGGTTTAATTTGGGAAACTTACCAGCATCCTGTGTAGTAAAATAATACTACATCTAAATCCACTAGAAAGCCTACTGCCTCTAAAGAAAGTAAGTTCATCTTTAACAAAGATGCCAAGTAAAGCCATAATGCACATCTCGTAAACACTGATTTTGTTTGTTTTAAACGTCAACAAATAGGACATTATGCACATGTTGGAGATGAATAGGAACTTCATAAAGATGAAGCTGTTCATGACCCAAGTCCGGATGTGAGCGATGTAGTGGAAAACCTCTCTGAACTTTGTTACAACACCTCAAGCTAATTTAGGGGCAGTTGATAACTCACGCTAGCTCATTATTGATATTAGCAATTGCATGAATGTGGAAGCAACATGTGCTTTAAAATGAGTTTATCTTAGCATAAATGCCACCCATATCCTCATAAAGTTGCAGGTGTTGATAAGATCTCCATGCCTATTATATAGGCATGTTATGTTCCTTTAAGTTTGCTAACTCTTATAGAATTTGAAATGACGTCTTACCCATAGACAGAATGTTCCATTGGACAAACCTTTATTGTATGATTTAGATGTCAAAAACCTCATTAAGTCAAGCACCTAGTTTTCAAAGCATAAGGATAAGAAGAAAATCTTCAATACTTCCAACAACAACAGTAACATCAAGCATTTATCCCAATACGTGGGGTCGGTAACATGAATCTTTTTCCTCCATTAAATCCTGTTAAGGGTCAAATTCTTATTTATTTATTTTTTAAAATGTCATTTCTAATATTTTCCAGCCAAGTCTTTTTAGGTCTACCTCTACCTTTCTGAACATAGGCCAAATCCAATACATCTGCTCTCCTAACCGGGTCATCGGAAGGTCGGTGTTTTATGTGTCCAAACCATCTAAGGAAACTCTATCTAATCTTATCAACCACTAGAGCTATGTATATACTCGTTTCGCATTTTGTCTTTAAGAGTGAAGCCACTCATCTACATTAGCATCCTCATCTCAGCAACACTTAACCTTAATTATATGCATCTATTTCAATGGCCAACATTCTGAGCCATAAAGCATTGCATGTCTCACCACCATCTTATAAAATTTTCCCTTAAGTTTGAGGGGTAATTTTCTATCATACAACAAACTCGATGCATTCCTCCACTTCAACCATCCAACTTGAATTCTACTAATAATATCCCCAACTATTTCAACGTCACTTTGAACAATAGACCTAAGAAATCTAAAATGTAGACTCTTATTAATGACTTGATCGCCTAAAGTCACAATCCCCGCACTATATCTATTACTACTAAAATTACACACCACATGTTCGGATTTAGATCTACCCAAATTAAAACCTTTACACTAGCATGAGATAAAAAATTTAGATCAACCATCACTCAAATTGCAAAGTAGAACACATCATATATTTAGTTTGAAAGTGAGAAATTGAGACTAGGAATTATTTATACATTGGTTGCTATATAAACAAAAAATCTTACTAAAAATCCTTTTATGTTGCCTTAAGATGTTAGTAAGGTTTTGTATAATTTCAAATGAACCATATCCTTTGAATATTCCCGATGAACTTCCAACTCCTCATAATATCTAGCAATGCCATTAACCTTGCTCATGAATAATCTTTGCTTAATCTCCCCAACTATAGGATGAATCCAACTAATTATATGGAAACTAAAAGACAAGTAGATAGCTTGCTTAAGAAGGGAATTATTAGAGTCTTGAATCTTGCAAAGTTCCATCCTTACTCCAAGAAAGGATGGAACTTCTTGCATGCGTGATGACAAAGGATCTATAAATAAAATCACTATCAACTACAAATTTTCATTCCAAGATTAAATGTCAAGCTTGAAGTGAAGTTTGGATCAGTAATCTTTTCAAATATTAAAGATACTAAATCAGATAAATATTCTATTACCATTTCCATCATGAAACTAAAAGTCGTTCAGAGGATATAGAAACAGGGAAATCCATGAGAATGCTACTACAACAACATCAAGCCTTTATCCCACTACATGGGGTCAGCTACATGAATCCTTTTTCTCCACTGTGTCATGTTAAGAGTCAAATTCTCATTTAAATCTAATAAAGAAAGGACAATTCTAATATTTTCTAACCAAGCCTTTTTAGGTATACCTCTAACTTTCCTAACACAGGCCAAATCTAATACTTCTACTCTCCTAACAGGGTCATCGTAATGCAACAGTTTTACATGACCAAACCATCTAAGGCGACTCTCTCCAATCTTATCTATCACTAGAGCTACTCCAACCTTTTCACAAATATGCTTGTTTTGTATCTTGTCTCTAAGAGTAAATCCACTCATCCACCTGAGCATCTTCATCTCAGCAACGCCTAACATAATATTATGCTTCTCTTTTAATGGCCAACACTTTGCGCCATGAGAACGCTACTATAAGAAATAAATCAAGAATGCAGATTATATAAGCAAACACAAATAATATATCTCACTTTCAGTTCTTCAAAGGACAAAAGTATTAACAGTAAGATAAAAAGGTGCATGGAGAAAGGTATAAACCTCACTTAAGCAATGCATGCTTCACATTCAGAATAAAAACAGTTAAATATTTGCAAAAATTAAATACTTCTATAATAATAGAAGTCTAAAAAACAATGTTCACCTCTCCCCCCCTTATCCAAGGAATCTGTTAACTTATCCCCAGCGGACTTTGGTATCATCACGACAGGAATAGTGACAGCAATGGAAGTATCATTTTCACTGCATACCATCTTGTAAAGATCTACAACACAGAAACAAGTTTAAAGATAAAGCTAATATCATCCGTGAAAGGATTAGTCAGCAATATAAACTGAAAAAAAAAAAAAAAAAAAAAAAAAAAAACAGCTAAACATCTGGACAAATACAAAATCATGATGATAAATGATAACTGTCCTAAAGGCAGGCAGATAGTATCCCAGGTTCCCCTTATTGAACAAGAATTGCATAAGGTGATAAGAGTGAAACAAACCGACCAACACCATATATGTACATGGAAACCCAGACATTTTAGGGATGCCATTGATGACAATGATCAGGACGCAAATATACTAATTTATAGCAAAATTTATCCAGTCTAGGCCCTCTATTCAGAAGCAAAAGCCCCTCGCATACATTTACCATTGAACTAAAATAGCATCATTGAGTGTAATAACAGTTAACCTTCATCATTATTAATCACCAGTAAGCCTGTTGCACCACCTGCCTGTGCAACAATTGCCTTCGCAGTGAAGGTGCAATCTCCACGTTTGGCCAAAGCAATGGAATTTGATAACTGCAGCAAAGAGAGCTTCCATATTTAAAATCAAATAGATGCAACACCACATAAGACAAATACAAGCACAATCAATGAAGCAGTAACAGACTTGATCAACAAGTTAGAATGTCAATACTTCTGTAATTCACTGCAAAGAAAAGATGCCTCACCTAGCTGTATCCAAAGCATTTAACTTGCAGCTATTTTTAAGGTCGGACTTTATTTACATTTTCCGTAACAGTTAGTAATTAAGTTTTACTGTAACAATAAGAAACTTTGTCAGTCACAATAGGGACTTATGCCTTTAACCACACAAATAAAACATCTCATACGAAGGCACGGGCCTTGTGTTTCTTGAATGACTGAAATGAAGTACCAATCTTCTCGAGCATGTCACTTGTTTCAAACCGAGCAGCTATAACTAATAAGGAAGTTTGAGAAGGAACACATTACACTATCAAAGCTAAATTTGGAACTGAATCAATGAAGATGATTGTCAATGTCCACGCGATATTTTAAGATATATGATACCATGCAAATTCACCGTGCCACACTTTATGGATAATTGATAAAATATAATAGTTATTAGGTTAAATTGAAATGCTATCCTTCAGATATTCTTAAGACTTCTTTCTAATGTTTTTTAATACTGTTAAATCTCTGAACCTTTTCTTACAACAACAAAAACAACAACAACATCAAGCCTTTATCCCACTATGTGAGGTCGACTACATGAATCATTTCTCTCCATTGTACCTGTTAAAAATTAAATTATCATTTAAATATAATATAGAAATGTCATTACTAATATTTTCTAACGAAGTCTTTTTAGGTCTACCTAGACCTTTCTTAACATAAGTCAAATCTAATACATCTACTATCCTAACCGGGTCAACAGAAGGCCTCCGTCTTATGTGACCAAATCATCTAAGGCGATTCTCTCTAATCTTATCTTCCACTAGAGCTACTCCAACCTTCTCACGTGTATGCTCATTTCGTATCCTGTCTCTAAAAGTAAAGCCACTCATCCACCTGAGGATCCTCATCTCTGCAACACTTAACTTATATTATGCTTCTCTTTTAATGACCAACATTCTGCACCATAAATCATTACAGGTCAAACCACCATCTTATAGGAGACTTTTCTATCACACAACAAGCCCAATACATTCCTCCACTTCAACCATCCAACTTGAATTCTACTAATAATATCCCCATCTATTTCACTATCACTCTGAACAATAAACCCAAGATATCGAAAACACATACTCTTATTAATGACTTGATCACCCAAAGTCACATTCCCACCACTAGATCTACTATTACTAAAATTATACTTCATATATTCAGTTTTAGATCTACTCAAATGAAAGCCTGTAGACTCTAAGGTTGACCTCCATAATTCAATTTACCTTCAACTCCCTCTCTAGTCTTATCAACAAGAAGAATATCATCAGCAAAAAGCAAGCACCAGGGTACAACCTCTTGCAAATGTTTAGTGGGAACATCCAATGACTAAAGCAAAAAGATATGGGCTTAAGGCTTACCCTTGATATAATCCACCTGAAATAGGAAAATACTTGGTCAAACCACCTTAAAAAGGCTTAAGGCGAAGTTTTCATAACTCAAGAAAGGCAAAACCTGAGGGAAGCTTTCGCTCAAACTATACTTTTTTTTTTTTTTCGCTCAAACTATACATATTTTAAGATTTAAAAGAAAATAAAGAAACAGCATGCCATATTTTTCAGAAGTAACAGAGACAATAGAAGGTTGTTCTAGAAGAATCACATGCATGTTATTTGAAATATTACTAACAGTAAAAAATATCAGCAGCATAAATGGACATTAACATTTCTTACAATTTATGTGTAATAATCTCAACACTTTTATAGTATCATAAACTTAAAAAAAAATCAGAATATTAAAATCAAAATTGTGGATGCAGGGTAGGTTTCTTTATGCAGAAAACGAAGAGTGCAGACACATACTAGACTATTAGTACAAAAAAAGATAACAAGTAAACAAGAACCTTTGATGTCAAATTGGTACAGCAGTTGAAGGGATTAGCAAGAGCAGAGGGCCATTGTTGAGCTTCAGAAGCATGCCTTGGCAAAGAGGCCCCGAATCTCGCGCTAAGCCCGACTAAATTTGCACTTTCAACACCATTTACCCAGTTCCTTACCTTCACCTGAGAAATGATTTTAAATATGCTAAAAGAAAATCAGGCAGACTGATATAAGCATTGAAACAAATAGGCAACATATAAGCATGGGAAATAGGAATCCCGTTATTTTACCCATACACAAAAACCTGCATTGTTGCATATGAGTGCAACAGTATCTTTCAAAATCTAAAAATCCACTTAGCAACGCAGAGTTTCACTTGTAACAGAACTGCTATAATCATGATCTTATATTTAAGTCAGATGTACACAAATTAGAATATGGAAAATAGGTCCACGAATACAAACAGGGCAGTCTAAATTATTGTTGCATGTTACCGAGAATTCCTCAAGTTTCAAGACATATACCATTAATTTTATACATATCAAGTGGTATTTATATGACATTAGGCTTCTAGCGTGCATCCCCAGGACAGCTAAACCGATCACACATTATCAACAAAAGATGCTCCAATATTATTGATTGATACTTATTTAATTTAATTCAACTACAATAACATACATTGTACTATAGATTTTAAACAACCTTTCTTTTAAAGTGTTGCGAACATGGTTATAATATTTGACTTTGACAGAGTATCCCCTACTAGGGTTATACCAAGTGTAAATCGCATACAACAAGATACCACGTAAAACTAATTTATTGTAGGCATAACCAAGACATGCTAAAACAACGTAGATTTAATCATAAACTCAACATATCTTAGGTATCTCTTCTCCAAAATGACGCCACAAGATCAGTTCTTGAAGTACTCAACTATAAGCTTTTTTAAGGTCAATAAAAATCACATGGAGCTATTTTTGTCCATATTTTTCATTAATTACATTAGTAAAAAATCACCCCTATAATTCATCTGTGTTGCATTAAAGCCAAATTGACACTCTAACATCAATAAGATTTTTCTAGACAATTGTTACATTGCCCAGTCCCATAATAACATTATAGGCATTGATACTTCCTTGAATTTTGCTTTTCTTGAAAAAAAAAATCCTCACTATAATATTTTCACATTCCTATCTTTATATTTAAGCAATATTGGTTATTTTAATAAACCAAAACCAATCAGAGTCTCATGTCACATTTCTCTTACTTTGGGTATTTAATATTATTGCACTTTCATCTATCTAAATACCTAGCTTACTATATAAATCATCAAACCCCATAAACTTGTCTTAGCTTAATACCCACTTAACAATCCTTACTAATGTACTTCTTGTAAGTTGTAAATTGTAAAGAAGTACATTTCTGCTATCCTAAGTTTCAAAATTGAAGCAATATTTAGCACCTGCTAACTCCTCCACAAAATCTCTTTTAACTGCATGTGAAATTTTTCTGAACTTGTACACGTTCTCTTTTACCATCTTATTAATGAAATTAACCATTTTAAATCTCATTGATTTTGACTCAATTTTTTATTCCAATTTGCCACTTTTAATAACCTGTCCTTATATATTGACAACGTCTCACCTTTTTTCACATTCTCACCAACGGGCAATCATCTATTTTAACTAATTTCTTTATAATTTTATGTGGTACAGCTTTCCGACAACATTCTCTTACAATCTTTATAAGAAGATTTTTTTTTTCATTTTTTTAGTTGAAAACAGTATGTTTGAGATTATGTAGATTAACTTTTAAAATATAGTATATGAACTTTTTTTACTGTATGCTCCCTATTGTTGAATCAAATTCAATTTCAAACACATTTTCATCTCCTCCAATAGCCCATCAAACAAACACCTAAATTATCTTAAGTTTAATAATTATACCCTCTTCCTAAGATATTTGCTACAATGCTACTTTCATATTTTCCACAAGTTCAATTTCCAAGCTTTCTTCTAATTCTACTTGAAGAGCTTAAGCATTCACTATGTTAAGCCATACAATGTTAATCCTTGTCATGAATATTTAGTTTAACTACAATCACTCCATGACAAACTTCATTGATGTCAACATGACCTACTTTGCCCACCAAGTACTAGCTCGAGCTAGTTCAAGTCATTTTTTTATTGAATCAGATTGTACTTAGTATCATTTAAAATGACTCAATTTCCCAGCAAGTGCTTTGATTGATTCAAGCACTGACATTAAGAGTTTAAATTGACACTCCTTAATGTCCTTAATGTCCTTAATGCAAGCCAAGTCATATGAATGTTTAGTGCCTATAAGAGCCAGTTGGGATAAATCAAATCATGTTAAGACAATTTGATCCACATTGGGCAGTACTTTGAATAAATTGGGACCAATCTAAAATGGGGCGCTCAATTCAAACTACCATTTATTTCAAATAATAAAAATATTTCATAAAAGGGCTCTGCGCCTAAGCCCCAAGCAACAGGGTGCTACACAACATATGTAAAGATAATGAAGGGATCACCAGCATAGATGTAGTAATAATTAGAATTATTCTTCATAACCTTTAACACGAATCTCTCAACTGGTAGCACAATCAGTTCAAATATCTATTAAAACAATTTAATTTAAAATAAGCAAGCAATGAGTAAGATAAACTCATTTATGATGTTAAAATCAAATCAAGAGTTTGATCTTAGATAACAGGTTCAAACTCTTGCTTGTTTGAACACTTGTTTATATATATATATATATATATATATATATATATATAA